>NW_026112011.1:132500-259047 GCF_024679095.1 Eriocheir sinensis
GCCTTTCCTTGCTAGGGCTGCTGCTCGTCTCCTGACTAGCCCGCCTCACATAGAAGGCCGTGGGTGGGGTGTTCGTCTCCCAAGCTTCTGGCTTGCTGCAGTGGTGCTTGTCTCCTCATTTCTCTCAAGCTTCTGGTCCTCTTCCTCCTCCTCCTCGCTTACTCATCAGCTTCTCCCCTCCATCACGTGATCTTTTAACCCCGCATTACTGATTCTCTCTCCCTTCCGGAACATTCTTTTACAATCAAACCCCTACCTATCTAACTAACTAGTTATTGGTTTCTTGGAGGGGTTCGAGGCTTTGAGATGAGGGATTTCAGTAACTCGTTCATATATTCGCTCATTCGCTCGCCGTGTTATCTTCTCATAACCTTTTACGCACTTACATTCCTCAGCTACCCATTCACTCTTTCACTCATTCACTCTCACTCACTCACGCTCCCACTCGCTCACACTTACTCACTCTGTCACTCACCGACTTACTCACATTCTCTCGTTCACTCACATTCGGACCGTTACAATATCATTTTATGTGTATTTTTTATTTATATTTTTTATTGAAATTTACGTTTTTTCATGTGTATTCGTAAATATATTTTGGAACAATTTTACATTGTTTTATGTGTGTTTTCAATATCTATTTCAATACAGATTTACCGTATTGTATGTGCATTTTGTATATTTATTTTAATACAAATTTAATTATTTGATGTGTATTTTTGTATATATATTTTTTAAAAAATATACTTTTTTTATGGGTATTTTGCATCTTTATTTTCATACAAATTTACATTATTTTTATTGATATTCTATGTATTTATATTGATACGATTTTACATTGTTTTATTTGTATTTTGTATTTTGTATTTATTGTGCATTTTCTATATATATTTTATACAAATATACATTACTTTATGTCTATTTGTTTATATATTTTTATACAAATTTACATTATTTTAAGTGCATTTTGTATATGTATTTCAATAAAAATTTACCTAATTTTATGTGTATTTTGTATATATATTTTCAAACAAATAAAAAAAAATTTGTGTATTTTTGTATGTATTTTTATACAATTTTTTGTTATTTTATATATTATTTTGTATATTTATTTTCCTACATATATACATTCTTTTACTGAAATTTAGTTTATTGAATTTGATACGAGTTTGCCTTATTTTAGGTGTATTTTGTATATATATTTGTATACGTATTTACATCATTTTATGTGAATTTCTTATATATATTTTCATAGAAATTTACGTTACTTTTTATGTTTTCGTATATCTATTTTAATAGATATTTACATTATTTGATGTGTATTTTGCATATCTATTTCAATACAAATTTAGCTTATTGTATGTGTATTTTGGATATTTATTTTAATACAAATTTAATTATTTTATGTGTATTTTTGTATATATATTTTTATATAAATATCCGTTATTTTATGAGTATTTTGCATCTTTATTTTCATAGAAATTTACTTTAGTTTATTGATATTCTGTTCATTTATTTTGATACGATTTTACATTATTCTATGTGTATTTTGTATATATTTTTAATACATTTTTCCATTATTTAATGTGAATTTTGTTTATCTATTTTATACAAATTTACGTTATTTTATGTATATTTGTTGATATATTTTGACACAAATTTACAATATTTTATGGGTATTTTGTATATATATTTCAAAAGAAAACTTCCTAGTTTCATATGTATTTTGTATATCTATTTTCATACAAATTCAAATTACTTCTGGGTATTTTTGTAAATATTTTAATACAAATTTTAGTTATGTTGTGTTATTTGTAAATTTATTTTCATTCAAATATATATTATTTTATTGGTATTTTGTTAATTTAACTCGATACGAATTTAGATTATATTGTATACATATTTTTATAGGCATTTACATTATTTAATGTGTGTGTATGTATATTTTCACAGAAATTTAATCTATTTTATGTGTATTCGTATATATATTTTGAAACAAATTTACATTATTGATGTGTATTTTGCATATCTATTTCAATACAAATTTACTTTATTGTATGTTCATTTAGTATATTTGTTTTAATACAAATTTCATTATTTTATGTGTTTTTTGTATCTATATTTTTATACAAATATGCGTTATTATATGGGTATTTTGCATCTCTATTTTCATACAAATTAACATTATTTTATTGATATTCTGTTTATTTATTTTGAAACGATTTTACATTATTCTATGTGTATTTTTGTATATATATTTTTATACATATTTACGTTATTTAATGTATATTTTGTATATATATTTTATCCAAATTTGTATTTGTTTATATATTTTCAAAAAAAATTACATTATTTTATGTGTAATTTGCATATATATTTTCAAACAAATTTAAATTTTTTTTTGTGTATTTTTGTATATATTTTTATACAAATTTTAGTTATTTTATTTGTATTTTTTATATATATTTTCCTACAAATATACATTCTTTTATTGGAATTTTGATTATTTATTTTGATACAAATTTACATTATTTTATGTGTATTTTGTATATATATTTTTCTACGTATTTGCATTATTTTATGTGTATTTTATATATATATATATATATATATATATATATATATATATATATATATATATATATATATATATATATATATATATATATATATATATATATATATATATATATATATATATATATATATATTTTTTTTTTTTTCATAAAAATTTACGTTATTTTATTGTGTGTATTCGTATATAATTTTATACAAATTTTATACAAATTCATGTTATTTTATGTGAATTTGTATATATATTTTCATAAAAAATTACATTATTTTATGTGCATTTCTACATATATTTCATTATAAATTTACCTTATTTTATGTTTATTTTGTATATTTATTTCATTCATTTTTGAATTATTTTGTGTGTATATTTGTATTTGTATTTAGGTTATTTTATGTGTATTTTCTATATATATTTTCATCCAAAATTACATTATTTTATTGGTATTTTGTTAATTTAAGTTGATACGAATTTACATTATTTCATAGGAATTTTGTATACATAATTTTATACGCATTTACATTATTTAATGTGTGTATTGTATATATATTTTTATGCAAATTTACTTTATTTTATGTGCATTTTTGTACATTTATTTTTATTGAAATTTGCGTTATTTTATGTGTATTTTGTATATGTTTTCTTTTACAAATTTACATTATTTTATTGGTATTCTGTTTATTTATTTTGATACGAGTAACATGATTATTTCTGTATTTTGTACATATTTTTTATACGTATTTACATTATTTAATGTGTATTTTGTTTATATATTTCTATACATATTTACGTTATTATAAGTGTATTTGTATAAATATTTTGATACAAATTTACATTATTTTATGTATGTTGTATATATATTTCTATTCAAATTTAGCTTATTTTATGTATATTTTGTATTTATATTTTCATACAAATTTAATTATTTTTGTGTATTTTTGTATATAGTTTTATATAAATATACGTTATTTTATATGTATTTTGTATATTTATATTTATACAAATACACATTCTTTTATGAGTATTTTGTTTATTCATTTTGATACGAGTTTACATTATTTTATGTGTATTTTGTATACATTTTTTATACGTATTTACTTCATTTTATGTGTATTTTGTATATATATTTTTATACAAATTTATGTTATTTTACGTGTATTTGTATATATATTTTTATACAAATCTACATTATTTTATGTGTATTTTATATATATATTTCATTATAAATTTGCCTTATTTTATGTTTATTTTTATATTAATTTTCATTCAAATTTAAATTATCTTATGTGTATATGTTTATTTGTATTTACGTTATTTTATGTGTATTTTCTATATATGTATTTTCATTCAAAATTACATTATTGTATCGGTATTTTTTTCATTTATTCCGATACGAATTTATATTATTTCATTTTTATTTTCTACTTATTTTTATTCGCATTTACATTATTTAATGTGTGTTTTGTATATATATTTTTTATACAATTTTACTTCATTTTATGTGCATTTGTGTTGTTGTTTTTATACAAATTTACATTATTTTAAGTTTATTCTGCGCTTTTTTTTCTACAAATTTGCCTTATTTTATGTGTATTTTGTTTATTTATTTTCATACAAATTTAAATTATTGTATGTGCATTTTTGTACATATATTTTTATAGAAATTTGCGTTATTTTATATGTATTTTGTATATATTTTTACATACAAATTTACATTTTTTTATTGGCATTTTCTTTACGTATTTTGATACGAATGTACATTATTATATATGTATTTTGTATGTATTTTTTATACATACTTTCATTATTAAATGTGTATTTTGATTATATATTTTAAAACAAATTTACGTTATTATATGCGTATCTGTTTAAATATTTTGATATATACATATACATTATTTTATGTATTTTGTATATATATTTCAATACAAATATAGTTTATTTTATATATAATATTATTTTTTATATCTATTTTCTTACAAATTTAAATTATTTTTGTGTATTTTTGTATATAGTTTTATACAAATTTACGTTATTTTATGTGTATTTTGTATATTTATTTTCATACAAATTAGCATTCTTCTATTGATATTTTGTTTATTTATTTTGGTACGAATTTACATTATTTTATGTGTATTTTGTACATATATTTTTCTACGTATTTACATCATTTTATGTTAATTTTTAAATATATATTTTTATAGAAATTTACGTTTTTTTATGTGTATTCGTATATATATTTTGAAACAAATTTACATTGTTTTAAGTGTGTTTTGCATATCTGTTTCAATAAAAATCTACCATATTGTATTTTGTATTTTGTATTTTTATTTTAATACAAATTTAATTATTTGATGTATATTTTTGTATTTTGTAAATATATATTTTTATAGAAATTTACGTTTTTTTATGTGTATTCGTATATATATTTTGAAACAAATTTACATTGTTTTAAGTGTGTTTTGCATATCTATTTCAATAAAAATTTACCATATTGTATGTGTATTTTGTATATTTATTTTAATACAAATTTAATTATTTGATGTATATTTTTGTATATAAAAATATGCTTTTTTATGGGTATTTTGCATCTTTATTTTCATACAAATTTACATTATTTTATTGATATTCTGTGTATTTATTTTGATACGATTTTACATTGCTCTATGTGTATTTTGTATATATTTTATTTTATATATTTACACAATTTAATGTGCATTTTCTGTATATATATTTTATACATATTTATGCGTTACTTTATGTCTATTTGTTTATATATTTTCATACAAATTTACATTATTTTATGATCAAATTGTATATGTATTTCAATACAGATTTATCTAATTTCATGTGTATTTTGTATATCTATTTTCATACAAATTGAAATTATTTTTGCGTATTTTTGTATGTATTTTTATACAAATTTTAGTTATTTTATATTTTATTTTGTATATTTATTTTCCTACATATATACATTCTTTTCTTGAAAGATAGTTCATTGAATTTGATACGAATTTACCTTATTTTAGGTGTATTTTGTATATATATTTTCATACGTATTTACATCATTTTATGTGTATTTTTTATATATATTTTCATAGAAATTTACGTTATTTTATGTGTTTACCTATATGTATTTTAATATAAATTTACATTATTTAATGTGTATTTTGCATATCTATTTCAATACAAATTTACTCTATTGTGAGTGCATTTTGTACATTTACTTTAATACAAATTTAATTATTTTATGTGTATTTTTGTATATATATTTTTATACAATTATGCGTTATTTTATGGGTATTTTGCATCTTTATTTTCATAGAAATTTACATTATTTTATTGATATTCTGTTCATTTATTTTTATATGATTTTACATTATTCTATGTATTTTTTGTATATATATTTTTTTATACATTTTTCCATTATTTAATGTGTATTTTGTATATATATTTTATAAAAAAAATTACATTATTTTATGTGTATTTGTTTATATATTTTGACACATATTTGCAATATTTTATGGGTATTTTGTATATATATTTTTAAAAGAAATTTACCTAGTTTGATGTTTATTTTTTATATCTATTTTCATACAAATTCATATTATTTCTAGGTATTTTTGTATATATTTCAATACAAATTTTATATATGTTATGTGTATCTTGTAAATTATTTTTCATTCAAATATATATTATTTTATTGGTATTTTGCTGATTTATTTTGATACGAATTTACATTATTTTATATGTACTTTGTATATATATTTTTATACGCATTTACATTATTTAATGTTTATTTTTAATATATATTTTTGCACAAATTCATGTTATTTTATGTGTATTTGTATATATATTTTCATATAAATTTACATTATTTTATGTGTATTTTTTACATATATTTCATTACAAATTTTCATTATTATATGTTTATTTTGTATATTTCTTTCTTTCAATTTCAAATTATTTTATGTGTATATTTGTATTTGTATTTAGGTTATTTTATGTGTATTTTCTATATATATTTTCATCCAAATTTATATAATTTTATTGGTATTTTGTTAATTTAATTCAATACGAAGTTAGATTAATTCATAGGTATTTTGTATACATATTTTTATACGCATTTACATTATTTAATGTGTGTTTTGTATATATATTTTTATGCAAATTTACTTTATTTTTTGTGCATTTTTGTACATGTATTTTTATAGAAATTTGCGTTATTTTATGTGTTTTTTGTATATGTTTCTCATACAAATTTACATTTGTTTATTGGTATTTTGTTTATTTATTTTGATACGAATTACATTATTATATATATGTATTTTGTACATTTTTTTATACGTATTTACATTATTTAATGAGTATTTTGTTTGTATATTTTTATACAAATTTACGTTATTATATGTGTATTTGTATAAATATTTTGATACAAATTTACAGTATTTTATGTATTTTGTATATATATTTCAATTCAAATTTAGCTTATTTTATGTGTATTTTGTATATCTATTTTCATACAAATTTAATTAATTTTGTGTATTTTTGTATATAGATTTATACAAATTTATGTTATTTTATGTGTATTTTGTATATTTATATTTATACAAATGCTCATTCTTTTATTGGTATTTTGTTTATTTATTTTTATACGAATTTTTATTATTTTATGTGTATTTTGTATACAATTTTTTATACGTATTTACTTAATTTCATGTGTATTTTGTATATATATTTTTAGAGAAATCTACGTTATTTTATGTGTATTCGTATATATATTTTGAAACAAATTTACATTGTTTTATATGTATTTTGCATATCTATTTCAATACAAATTTACCTTATTGTATGTGCAGTTTGTATATTTATTTTAATACAAATTCAAATATTTTATATGTATTTTGGTCTATATATTTTTTTAAAAAATGCGTTATTTTATGGATATTTTGCATTTTAATTTTCATACAAATTTACATTATTTTATTAATATTCTGTGTATTAATTTTGATACGAATTTACATTATTCTATTTGTGTTTTGTATATATTTTTTTATACATATTTACAATATTTAATGTGTATTTTTTATAGATCTCTTATACAAATTTACGTTATTTTAAGTGTATTTGTTTATATATTTTCATTCAAATTTAATTATTATGTGTATTTGGTATATGTATCTCTATACAAATTTCCCTAATTTTATGCGTATTTTGTAGATTTATTTACATACAAATTTAAATTATTTTTGTGTAGTTTTGTATATAGTTTTATACAAATTTATGTTATTTTATGTGTATTTTTTATATCTATTTTCATACAAATACGCATTGTTTTATTGATATTTTTTTTATTTATTTTGACACGAATTTACATTATATAATGAGTATTTTGTATACATATTTTTATACGTATTTACTTCATTTCATGTGTATTTTGTACATATATTTCTATAGAAATCTACGTTATTTTATGTGTATTTGTATATATATTTTGAAACAAATTTATATTGTTTTATGTGTATTTTGCATATTTTTTCAATACAAATTTACCTTATTGTATGTGCATTTTATATATAAATTTTAATAAAAATTTAATTATTCTATGTGTATTTTTGTATATGTATTTTTATAAAAATATGCTTTTTTTATGGGTATTTTGCATCTTTATTTTCATACAAATTTTCATTATTTTATTGATATTCTGTGTATTTATTTTGATAAGATTTTACATTATTCTATGTGTATTTTGTATATAAATTTTATATAAATGTACGTTATTTTATGTGTATTTATTTTCATTTCATACAAATTTACATTATTTTATGTATATTTTGTACATGTATTTAAATACAAATTGAACTAATTATATGTGCATTTTGTATATCTATTTTGATACAAATTGAAACTATTTTTGTGTATTTTTTTATATAATTTTATACAAATTTTCGTTATTTTATGTGTATTTTGTATATTTATTTTCCTAAAAATATACGTTCTTTTGTCGGAATTTTGTTTATCTATTTTGATACGAGTTTATACTATTTTATGCGTATTTCGTATATATATTTTTATACTTATTTACATCATTTATATTTATTTTGAATGAATATTTTCATAGAAATTTACTCTATTTTATGTGTATTCGTATATATATTTTGATACAAATTTACATTATTGATGTGTATTTTGCATATCTATTTCAATTCAAATTTACATTATTGTATGTGCTTTTTGTATATTTATTTTAATATAAATTTAATTATTTTATGTGGTTTTTTATGAATATTTTTATACAAATATGCTTTATTATATGGGTATTCTGCATCTTTATTTTCATACAAATTTACATTATTTTATTGATATTCTGTTTATTTATTTTGAAATGATTTTACATTATTCTATGTGTATTTTGGATATATATTTTATACATATTTACATTATTTAATGTATATTTTGTATATATATTTTATGCATATATACGTTTTTTTATGTATATTTGTTTATATATTTTCATACAATTTTACTTTATTGAATGTGTATTTTGTATATGTATTTCAATACAAATTTGCCTAATTTTATGTGTAGTTTGCATATCTATTTTCAAACAAATTTAAATTATTTTTGTGCATTGTTGTATATATTTTTATACAACTTTTTGTTATATATTTGTATTTTGTATATATTCTCCTACAAATTTACATTCTATTATTGGAATTTTGTTTATTCATTTTGATACGAATTTACATTATTTTATGTGTATTTTGTATATATAGTTTTCTACGTATTTACATTATTTTATGTGTATTTTGTATAGATATTTTCATAAAAATTTACGTTATTTTATTGTATGTATTCGAATATATTTTGATACAAATTTACATTATTTTATGTGTATTTAGCATATATATTTCAATACAAATTTACCTTATTGTATGTGTATTTTGTATATTTATTTTAATACAAATTTAATTATTTTATGTGTATTTTTGTATTATATATATATATATATATATATATATATATATATATATATGTATATATATATATATATATATATATATATATATATATATATATATATATATATATATATATATATATATATATATATATATTTTTTTTTTCAAATATGAGTTATTTTATGGGTATTTTGCATTTTTATTTTCATAAATTTTTACATTACTTTATTGATATTCTGTATATTTATACTGATACATTTTCACATTATTCTATGTGTATTTTGTATATATTTCATACATATTTACTATATATATATATATATATATATATATATATATATATATATATATATATATATATATATATATATATATATATATATATATATATATATATATATATATATATATATATATATATATATATTTATAAATATATATATATATTTATGCAAATTTACGTTATTTTATGTTTATTTGTTTATATATTTTGATAGAAATTTACAATATTTTATGGGTATTTTGTATATACGTATATTTCAAAACAAATTTACCTATTTTTATGTGTATTTTGTATATCTATTTTTATACAAATTTAAATTATTTCTGTGCTTTTTTGTATAGATTTTAATACAAATTCTAGTTATGTTATGTGTATTTTGTAAATTTAATTGTACACAAATGTATATTATTTTATTGGTATTTTGTTGATATATTTTGATACAAATTTACATTGTTTTATATGTAATTTGTATATATAATTTTATACGTATTTACATTATTTAATGTGTATTTTGTATATATATTTTTATACAAATTCATATTATTTTAAGTGTATTTATATATATATATATTTTGATACAAATCTACATTATTTTATGTGTATTTTGTATATATATTTCATTACAAATTTTCATTATTTTATGTTTATTTTTACATTTATTTTCAATCAAATTTAAATTATTTTATGTGTATATATTTATCTGTATTTACGTTATTTTATGTGTATTTTCTATATATATTTTCATTCAAAATTACATTATTTTATCGGTATTTTCTTCATTATTTCGATAGGAATTTGGATTATTTCATGTGTATTTTCTATACATATTTTTATACGCATTTACATTATTTAATGTGTGTTTTGTATATATATTTTTTATACAATTTTACTTCATTTTATGTGCATTTTTGTTGTTTTTTTTAAAGAAATTTATATTATATTAAATGTTTTTTGTACTTTTTTACTATAAATTTGACTTATTTATGTGTTTTTTGTTTATTTATTTTCATACAAATTTAAATTATTTCATGTGCATTTTTGTACTTATACTTTTATAGAAATTTGCGTTATTTTATGTGTATTTTGTATATATTTTTTCATACAAATTTACATTTTTTTATTGGTATTTTGTTTACGTATTTTGATACGAATTTACATTATTATATTAGTATTTTCTATATATATTGTATACGTATTTTCATTATTTAATGTGAATTTTGTTTATATATTTTAAAACAAATTTACGTTATTTTATGCGTATCTGTTTTTTTTTTTTTTTTACAACAAAGGAGGCAGCTCAGGGGCACACACACACACACAAAAACAATAATAAAAAAAAGCTCGCTACTCGCTGCTCCTAAAAAAGAAACAAAAGAGGTGGCCGAAAGCAAGGTCAAATACGAAAGGAGAGATGTCCTGATACCCTCCTCTTGAAAGAGTTCAAGTCGTAGGCAGGAGGAAATACAGATGAAGGAAAATTGTTCCAGAGTTTACCAGCGTGAGGGATGAAAGAGTGAAGATGCTGGTTAACTCTTGCACAAGGGGTTTGGACAGTATAGGGATGAGCATGAGTAGAAAGTCGAGTGCAGGGGGGCCGCGGGAGGGGGGGAGGCATGCAGTTAGCAAGTTCAGAAGAGCAGTCAGCGTGGAAATATCGATAGATGATAGAAAGAGAGGCAACATTGCGGCGGAATTTAAGAGGTAGAAGACTATCAGTATGAGGAGGAGAGCTGATGAGACGAAGAGCCTTAGCCTCCACTCTGTCCAGAAGAGCTGTGTGAGTGGAGCCCACCCATACATGAGATGCATACTCCATACGAGGGCGGACAAGGCCCCTGTATATGGACAGCAACTGTGCGGAGGAGATGAACTGGCGGAGACGGTACAGAACGCCCAGCGTCGAGGAAGCTGATTTAGTAAGAGATGAGATATGAAGTTTCCAGTTGAGATTTTGAGTTAAGGATAGACCGAGGATGTTTAGTGTTGAGGTAGGTGATAGCTGGGTGTTGTCAAAGAATAGGGGATAGTTGTTTAGAAGATTGTGTCAAGTGGATAGGTGGAGATACTGTGTTTTTGAGGCATTGAAGGACAACAGGTTCCTCTTGCCGCAATCGGAAATAATAGTAAGGGCTGAGGCTAAGCGTTCTGCAGCCTCCAGCCTTGAGTCGTTAAGCTCCTGTAGTGTGGGTCTTCTATTTAAAGAAGTTGAGTAATGCAGAGTGGAATCATCGGCGTAGGAATATAAAAATTTTGATACAAATTTACATTATTTTATTTATTTTGTACATATATTTCAATACAAATTTAGTTTATTTTATGTATATTTTGTATGTGTATTTTCATACAAATTGAAAATACTTTTGTGTATTTTTGTATATAGTTTTATACAAATTTACGTTATTTTATATGTATTTTGTATGTTTATTTTCATACAGATTCACAGTCTTCTATTGGTATTTTTTTTTTGGTACGAATTTACATTATTTTGTGTTATATATATATATATATATATATATATATATATATATATATATATATATATATATATATATATATATATATATATATATATATATATATATATATATATATATATATTTACATAATTTTATATATATATATATATATATATATATATATATATATATATATATATATATATATATATATATATATATATATATATTTTTTTTTTATTTTTTTTTTATAGAAATTTACGTTTTTTTGTCTTCGTATATATAATTTTGAAACAAATTTACATTGTTTGATATGTGTTTTGCATATCTATTTCAAGACAAATTTATCATATTGTATGTGCATTTTGTATATTTATTTTAATACAAATTTAATTATTTGATATGTATTTTAGTATATATATTTTTATTAAAATATGTTTTTTTTTAAGGGTATTTTGCATCTTTATTTTCATACAAATTTACGTTAGTTTATTGATATTCTCTGTATTTATTTTGATACGATTTTACATTGTTCTAAGTGTATTTTGTATATATTTTATTTTACATATTTACATTATTTAATGTGCATTTCCTATATATATTTTATACAAACATACATTACTTTATGTCTATTTATTTATATATTTTAATACAAATTTACATTATTTTTTATGTATTTTGTATATGTATTTCAAAACAAATTTACCCAAATTTATGTATATTTTGTATTTCTATTTTCATACATATTGAAATTATTTTTGTGTATTTTTGTATGTATTTTTATACAAATTTTAGTTATTTTAAATATTATTTTGTATATTTATTTTCCTACACATATACATTCTATTATTGAAATTTTGTTTATTGAATTTGATACGAGTTTACCTTATTTTAGATGTATTTTTTATATATATTTTTATACGTATTTACATCATTTTATGTGTATTTTTTATATATACTTTCATAGAAATTTACGTTACCTTATGTGTTTTCGTATATTTATTTTAATACAAATTTACATTATTTGATGTATATTTTGCATATCTATTTCAATACAAATTTACCTTATTGTATTTGCACTTTGTATATTTATTTTAATACAAATTTAATTATTTTATGTGTATTTATATATATATATATATTTTTATACAAATATGCGTTATTTTATGGGTATTTTGCATCTTTATTTTCATAGAAATTTACATTATTTTATAGATATACTGTTCATTTATTTTTCATACGATTTTACATTATTCTATGTGTATTTTATATATATATATTTTTTTACATTTTTCCTTAATTTAATGTGTATTTTGTATATATATTTTATACAAATTTACGTTATTTTATGTGTATTTGTTGATATATTTTGGCACAAATTTACAATATCTTATGGGTATTTTGTATATATATTTCAAAAGAAATTTACCTAGTTTTATGTGTATTTTGTATATCTATTTTCATAGAAATTCAAATTATTTCTGTTTTTTTTATATATATATTTTAATACAAATTTTACGTATGTTATGAGTATTTTGTAAATTTATTTCCATTCAAATATATATTATTTTATTGGAATTTTGTTGATTTATTTTGATACGAATTTACATTATTTACATTATTATATATTTATATTTTATGTGTATTTGTATATATATTTTCATACAAATTTACATTATTTTATGTGTATTTTTACATATATTTCATTACAAATTTACCTTATTTTATGTTTATTTTATATATTTATTTCATTCAATTTAAAATTATTTGATGTGTATATTTGTATTTGTATTTAGGTTATTTTATGTTTATTTTCTATATATATTTTCATCCAAAATCACATTATTTTATTGGTATTTTGTTAATTTATCTCGTTACGAATTTAGATAATTTCAAAGGTATTTTGTATACATATTTTTATACGCATGTACATTATTTAATGTGTATTTTGTTTATATATTTTTTATGCAAATTTACTTTATTTTATGTGCATTTCTGTATATATATTTTTTATAGAAATTTCCGTTATTTTCCGTGTATTTTGTATATGTTTTCTCATACAAATTTACATTATTTTATTGGTATTTTGTTTATTTATTTTGATACGAATTACATGATTATATGTGTATTTTGTACATATTTTTTATAAGTATTTACATAGTTTAATGTGTATTTTATTTATATATTTTATACAAATCTACGTTATTATATGTGTATTTGTATAAATAGTTTTATACAAATTTACATTATTTTATGTATTCTTTATATATATTTCAATACATATTTAGCTTATTTTATGTGTATTTTGTATATCTATTTTCATACAAATTTAATTACATTTTTTTTTATATAGTTTTATACAAATTTACGTTATTCTATGTGTATTTTGAATATATATATATATTTCTGCATATAAACATTCTTTTATTGGTATTGTGTCTATTTATTTTGATACGAATTTACATTATTTTATTAGTATTTTGTATACATTTTTTATACGTATTTACTTCATTTTACGTGTATTTTGTATATATATTTTTATAGAATTCTACGTTTTTTTATGTGTATTCGTATAAATATTTTGAAGCAAATTTAGATTCTTTTATATGTATTTTCCTCCTCTATTTCAATACAAATTTACTTATTGTATGTGTATTTTGTATATTTATTTTAATACAAATTTAATTATTTTATGTGTATTTTTCTCTATACATTTTTTTTAAATATGAGTAATTTTATGGTCATTTTGCATCTTTATTTTCATAAATATTTACATTACTTTATTGATATTCATTATATTTATATTGATATAATTTTACATTATTCTAGGTGTATTTTGTATACATTTTCCTTACATATTTACATTATTTAATGTATATATATATATATATATATATATATATATATATATATATATATATATATATATATATATATATATATATATATATATATATATATATATATATATATATATATATATATATTTATTATGCAGATTTACGTCTTTTATGTTTGTTTGTTTATATATTTTGATAGAAATTTACAATATTTTATGGGTATTTTGTATATACGTATATTTAAAAACAAATATACCTAATTTTATGTGTATTTCGTATATCTATTTTCATACAAATTTAAATGATTTCAGTGATTTTTTGTATAGATTTTAATACAAACTTTAGTTATGTTTTGTGTATTTCGTAAATTTATTTTCACACAAATTTATATTATTTTATTGGTATTTTGTCGATTTATTTTGATTCGAATTTACATTATTTTATATGTACTTTTATATATATATATTTATATGTATTTACATTATTTAATGTGTATTTTGTAAATATATTTTTATATAAATTTATGTTAATTTACGTGTATATATATATATATATATATATATATATATATATATATATATATATATATATATATATATATATATATATATATATATATATATATATATATATATATATATATATATATATATATATATATATATATATATATATATATATATATTTTGATACGAATCTCTATTATTTTATGTGTATTTTGTATATATATTTCATTACAAATCTGCCTTGTTTTATGTTTATTTTTATATTTATTTTCATTCAAATTTAAATTATTTTAAGTGTATAAATTTATTATTATTTACGTTATTTTATATGTATTTTCTAAATATATTTTCATTCAAAATTACATTATTTTATCGGTATTTTGCTCATTATTTCGATTCGAATTTATATTATTTTATGTGTATTTTCTAACCATGTTTTTATACGCATTTACATTATTTAATGTGTGTTTTGTATATATATTTTTTATACAATTTTATTTCATTTTATGTGCATTTGTGTTTTTTTTTATACAAATTAACATTATCTTTAGTGTATTTTGTACTTTTTTTACAACAAATTTGACTTATTCATGCGTATTTTTTTTTTCATACAAATTTAAATTATTTGATGTGCATTTTTGTACATATATTTTTTTTTATAGAAATTTGCGTTATTTTATGTGTAATTTGTATATATTTTTTCATACAAATTTACATTTTTTTTATTGGTATTTTGGTTACGTATTTTGATACGAATTTACTTTATTATATGTGTATTTTGTATATATATTGTATACGTATTTTCATTATTTAATGTGCATTTTGTTTATATTTTAAAACAAATTTACGTTATTTTATGCGCATCTGTTTAAATATTTTGATACAAATTTACTTTATTTTATGTATTTTGTATATGTATTTCAATATAAATTTAGTTTATTTTATGTATATTTTGTATATCTATTTCCATACAAATTTAAATTACTTTTGTGTATTTTTGTATATAGTTTTATACAAAGTTACGTTATTTTATGTGTATTTTGTATATTTATTTTCATACAAATTCACAGTCTTCTGTTGGTATTTTGTTTATTTATTTTGGTATGAATTTAAATTATTTTATGTGTATTTTGAATATATATTTTTATACGTATTCACATCATTTTATGTGTGTTTTTTAGATATATTTTTATATAAATTAACGTTTTAATATGTGTATTCGTATATATATTTTGAAACAAATTTACATTGTTTTATGTGTGTTTTACATATGTTTCAATACAAATTTACCATATTGTATGTACATTTTGTATATTTATTTTAATACAAATTTAATTATTTGATGTGTATTTTTGTATTTTTTTTTTTAAATATGCTTTTTTTATGGGTATTTTGCATCTTTATTTTCATACAAATTTACATTATTTTATTGATATTCTGTGTATTTATTTTGATACGATTTTACATTGTTCTATGTGTATTTTGTATATATTTTATTTTAAATATTTACATTATTATTTTAATGTGCATTTTCTATACAAATTTTATACGAAAATACGTTACTTTATGTCTATTTGTTTATATATTTTCATATAAATTTACATTATTTGATTGTATTTTGTATATGTATTTCAATACAAATTTTTCTAATTTTAAATGTATTTTTTATATATATTTTCATACAAATTAAAAAAAAATTGTTTATTTTTGTATATATTTTTTATACAAATTTTAGTGATTTTATATATTATTTTGTTTATTTATTTTCCTACATATTTACATTCTTTTATTGAAATTTAGTTTATTGAGTTTGATACGAATTAACGTTATTTTAGGTGTATTTTGTATATATATTTTTATACGTATTTACGTCATTTTATGTGTATTTTTTATATATATTTTCATAGAAATTTACGTTATTTTATATTTTTTCGTATATATATTTTAATACAAATTTACATTATTTGATGTGTAATTTGCATATATATTTCAATAAAAATTTACCTTATTGTATGTGCATTTTGTATATTTATTTTAATACAATTTTAGTTATTTTATGTGCATTTTTGTATATATATTTTTATACAAATATGCGTTATTTTATGGGTATTTTGCATCTTTATTTTCATAGATATTTACATTATTTTATTGATATTCTGTTCATTTATTTTGATACGATTTTACATTATTATATGCGTATTTTGTATATATTTTTTATACATTTTTTCCATTATGTAATGTACATTTTGTATATATATATATATATATATATATATATATATATATATATATATATATATATATATATATATATATACAAATTTACGTTATTTTATGTTTATTTGTTTATATATTTTAACAGAAATTTACAATATTTGATGGGTATTTTGTATATATAATTCAAAAGAAATTTACCTAGTTTTATGTGTATTTTGTATATCTATTTTCATACAAATTAAAATTAGTTCTTTGTATTTTTGTTTATATTTTAATATAATTTTTTGTTATTTTATTTGTATTTTGTAACTTTATTTTCATTCAAATATATATTATTTTACTGGTATTTTGTTGATTTATTTTGATACGAATTTACATTATTTTATATGTACTTTGTATATATATTTTTATACGCATTTACATTATTTAATGTTTATTTTGAACATAAATTTTTATACAAATTCATGTTATTTTATGTGTATTTCTATATATATCTTCATACAAATTTACATTATTTGATGTGTATTTTTACATATATTTCATTACAAAATTTACATTATTTTATGTTTATTTTGTATATTTATTTCATTCAATTTTAAATTATTTTATGTGTATATTTGTATTTGTATTCACGTTATTTCATGAGTATTTTCTCTATATATTTTCATCAAAATTTTTATTATTTTATTGGTATTTTGTTAATTTAATTCGATACGAATTTAGATTATTTCATAGGTATTTTGTATACATATTTTTATACGCATTTGCATTATTTAATGTGTGTTTTGAATATATATTTTTATGCAAATTTACTTTATTTTATGTGCATTTTTTTCTATATATTTTTATAGAAATTTGCGTTATTTTATGTATATTTTGTATATGTTTTCTCATACAAATTTACATTATTTTATTGGTATTTTGTTTAATTTTTTTGTTACGAATTACATGATTATATGTATATTTTGTACATATTTTTTTATACGTATTTACATTATTTAATGTGTATTTTGTTTATATATTTTTATACAAATTTAAGTTATTATATATGTATTTGTATAAATATTCTGATACAAATTTACATTATTTTATGTATTTTGTATATATGTTTCAATTCAAATTTAGCTTATTTTATGTGTATTTTGTATATCTATTTTCATACAAATTTAATTACTTTAGTGTATTTTTGTATACAGTTTTACACAAATTTACGTTACTTTATGTGTATTTTGTATATTTATATTTATACAAATACACATTCTTTAATGGTATTTTGTTTATTTATTTTGATACGAATTTACATTATTTTATGTGTATTTCATATACATTTTTTATACATATTTACTTCATTTGATGTGTATTTTTTATATATATTTTTATAGAAATCTACGTTATATATTTATTAGTATTTACGTTTTTTATGTGTATTTTCTAAATATATTTTCATTCAAAATTACATTATTTTATCGGTATTTTGTTCTTTATTTCGATTCGAATTTAGATTATTTTATGTGTATTTTCTATACATATTTTTATTCGCATTTACATTATTTAATGTGTGTTTTGTATATTTATTTTTTATACAATTTTACTTCATTTTATCTGCATTTGTGTTGTTGTTTTAATACAGATTAACATTATTTTAAGTGTATTTTGTACTTTTTTTACAACAAATTTAACTTATTCATGTGTATTTTTTTTTTTTCATACAAATTTAAATTATTTTATGTGCATTTTTGTACATATATTTTTATAGAAATTTGCGTTATTTCATGTGTAATTTGTATATATTTTTTCATACAAATTTACATTTTTTTTTATTGGTATTTTGGTTACGTATTTTGATTCGAATTTACATTATTATATGCGTATTTTGTATATATATTGTATACGTATTTTCATTATTTAATGTGCATCCTGTTTATATATTTTAAAACAAATTTACGTTATTTTCTGCGCATCTGTTTAAATATTTTGATACAAATTTACTTTATTTTATGTATTTTGTATATATATTTCAATATAAATTTAGTTTATTTTATGTATATTTTGTATATCTATTTTCATACAAATTTAAATTACTTTTGTGTATTTTTGTATATAGTTTTATGCAAAGCTACGTTATTTTATGTGTATTTTGTATATTTATTTTCATACAGATTCACAGTTGTCTATTGGTATTTTGTTTATTTATTTTGGTACGAATTTAAATTATTTTAAGTATATTTTGAATATATATTTTTATACGTATTTACATAATTTTATGTGTATTCTTTAGATATATTTTTATAGAAATTAACGTTTTAATATATGTATTCGTATATATATTTTGAAACAAATTTACATTGTTTTTTGTGTGTTTTACATATCTATTTCAATACAAATTTACCATACTGTATGTACATTTTGTATATTTATTTTGATACAAATTTAATTATTTGATGAGTATTTTTTTTATATGCTTTTTTTATGGGTATTTTGCATCTTTATTTTCATTGCTCTATGTGTATTTTGTATATATTTTATTTTAAATATTTTCATTATTTAATGTGCATTTTCTTATATAAATTTTATACGAATATACGTTACTTTATGTTTATTTGTTTATATATTTTCATATAAACTTACATTATTTGATGTGTATTTTGTATATGTATTTCAATACAAATTTATCTAATTTTATATGTATTTTTTATATCTATTTTCATACAAATTAAAATTGTTTTTGTTTATTTATTTTCCTACATATTTACATTCTTTTATTGAAATTTAGTTTATTGAGTTTGATACGAATTAACGTTATTTTAGGTGTATTTTGTATATATATTTTTATACGTATTTACGTCATTTTATGTGTATTTTTTATATATATTTTCATAGAAATTTACGTTATTTTATATTTTTTCGTATATATATTTTAATACAAATTTACATTATTTGATGTGTAATTTGCATATATATTTCAATAAAAATTTACCTTATTGTATGTGCATTTTGTATATTTATTTTAATACAATTTTAGTTATTTTATGTGCATTTTTGTATATATATTTTTATACAAATATGCGTTATTTTATGGGTATTTTGCATCTTTATTTTCATAGATATTTACATTATTTTATTGATATTCTGTTCATTTATTTTGATACGATTTTACATTATTATATGCGTATTTTGTATATTTTTATACATTTTTCCATTATGTAATATATATATATATATATATATATATATATATATATATATATATATATATATATGTATATATATATATCTATAAAAATATATATATATATATATATATTATACAAATTTACGTTATTTTATGTTTATTTGTTTATATATTTTAACAGAAATTTACAATATTTGATGGGTATTTTGTATATATAATTCAAAAGAAATTTACCTAGTTTTATGTGTATTTTGTATATCTATTTTCATACAAATTAAAATTAGTTCTTTGTATTTTTGTTTATATTTTAATATAATTTTTTGTTATATTATTTGTATTTTGTAACTTTATTTTCATTCAAATATATATTATTTTACTGGTATTTTGTTGATTTATTTTGATACGAATTTACATTATTTTATATGTACTTTGTATATATATTTTTATACGCATTTACATTATTTAATGTTTATTTTGAACATAAATTTTTATACAAATTCATGTTATTTTATGTGTATTTCTATATATATCTTCATACAAATTTACATTATTTGATGTGTATTTTTACATATATTTCATTACAAAATTTACATTATTTTATGTTTATTTTGTATATTTATTTCATTCAATTTTAAATTATTTTATGTATATTTGTATTTGTATTCACGTTATTTCATGAGTATTTTCTCTATATATTTTCATCAAAATTTTTATTATTTTATTGGTATTTTGTTAATTTAATTCGATACGAATTTAGATTATTTCATAGGTATTTTGTATACATATTTTTATACGCATTTGCATTATTTAATGTGTGTTTTGAATATATATTTTTATGCAAATTTACTTTATTTTATGTGCATTTTTTTCTATATATTTTTATAGAAATTTGCGTTATTTTATGTATATTTTGTATATGTTTTCTCATACAAATTTACATTATTTTATTGGTATTTTGTTTAATTTTTTTGTTACGAATTACATGATTATATGTATATTTTGTACATATTTTTTTATACGTATTTACATTATTTAATGTGTATTTTGTTTATATATTTTTATACAAATTTAAGTTATTATATATGTATTTGTATAAATATTCTGATACAAATTTACATTATTTTATGTATTTTGTATATATGTTTCAATTCAAATTTAGCTTATTTTATGTGTATTTTGTATATCTATTTTCATACAAATTTAATTACTTTAGTGTATTTTTGTATACAGTTTTACACAAATTTACGTTACTTTATGTGTATTTTGTATATTTATATTTATACAAATACACATTCTTTAATGGTATTTTGTTTATTTATTTTGATACGAATTTACATTATTTTATGTGTATTTCATATACATTTTTTATACATATTTACTTCATTTGATGTGTATTTTTTATATATATTTTTATAGAAATCTACGTTATATATTTATTAGTATTTACGTTTTTTATGTGTATTTTCTAAATATATTTTCATTCAAAATTACATTATTTTATCGGTATTTTGTTCTTTATTTCGATTCGAATTTAGATTATTTTATGTGTATTTTCTATACATATTTTTATTCGCATTTACATTATTTAATGTGTGTTTTGTATATTTATTTTTTATACAATTTTACTTCATTTTATCTGCATTTGTGTTGTTGTTTTAATACAGATTAACATTATTTTAAGTGTATTTTGTACTTTTTTTACAACAAATTTAACTTATTCATGTGTATTTTGTATATTTATTTTCATACTAATATAAATTATTTTATGTGCATTATTGTACATATATTTTTATAGAAACTTGCGTTATTTCATGTGTAATTTGTAAATATTTTTTTCATACACATTTACTTTTTTATTGGTGTTTTGTTTATGTATTTTGATACGAATTTACATTATTATATGAGTATTTTGCAAATATTTTGTATACTTATTTTCATTATTTAATGTGTATTTTGTTTATATATTTTAAAACAAATTTACGTTATCTTATGCGCATCTGTTTAAATATTTTGATACAAATTTACATTATTTTATGTATTTTGTATATATATTTCAATATAAATTTAGTTTATTTTATGTATATTTTGTATATCTATTTTCATACAAATTTAAATTACTTTTGTGTATTTTTGTATATAGTTTTATGCAAAGCTACGTTATTTTATGTGTATTTTGTATATTTATTTTCATACAGATTCACAGTTGTCTATTGGTATTTTGTTTATTTATTTTGGTACGAATTTAAATTATTTTAAGTATATTTTGAATATATATTTTTATACGTATTTACATAATTTTATGTGTATTCTTTAGATATATTTTTATAGAAATTAACGTTTTAATATGTGTATTCTTATATATATTTTGAAACAAATTTACATTGTTTTTTGTGTGTTTTACATATCTATTTCAATACAAATTTACCATACTGTATGTACATTTTGTATATTTATTTTGATACAAATTTAATTATTTGATGAGTATTTTTTTTATATGCTTTTTTTATGGGTATTTTGCATCTTTATTTTCATTGCTCTATGTGTATTTTGTATATATTTTATTTTAAATATTTTCATTATTTAATGTGCATTTTCTTATATAAATTATATACGAATATACGTTACTTTATGTTTATTTGTTTATATATTTTCATATAAACTTACATTATTTGATGTGTATTTTGTATATGTATTTCAATACAAATTTATCTAATTTTATATGCATTTTTTATATCTATTTTCATACAAATTAAAATTGTTTTTGTTTATTTTTGTATATATTTTTTAATACAAATTTTACTGATTTTATATATTATTTTGTTTATTTATTTTCCTACATATTTACATTCTTTTATTGAAATTTAGTTTATTGAGTTTGGTACGAATTAACGTTATTTTAGGTGTATTTTGTATATATATTTTTATACGTATTTACGTCATTTTATGTGTATTTTTTATATATATTTTCATAGAAATTTACGTTATTTTATGTATTTTCGTATATATATTTTAATACAAATTTACATTATTTGATGTGTAATTTGCACATCTATTTTAATACAAATTTACCTTATTGTAGGTGCATTTTGTATATTTATTTTAATACAATTTTAGTTATTTTATGTGCATTTTTGTATATATATTTTATACAAATATGCGTTATTTTATGGGAATTTAGGATCTTTATTTTCATAGAAATTTACATTATTTTATTGATATTCTGTTCATTTATTTTGATACAATTTTACATTATGCTATGTGTATTTTGTATATATTTTTTTATACATTTTTTCCATTATGTAATGTATATTTTGTATATATATATATATATATATATATATATATATATATATATATATATATATATATATATATATATATATATATATATATATATATATATATATATATATATATATATATATATATATATATATATATATATATATATATATATATATATATATATATATATTATACAAATTTATGTTATTTTATGTTTATTTTTTTATATATTTTGACACAAATTTACAATATTTTATGGGTATTTTGTATATATATTTCAAAAGAATTTTACCTAGTTTTATGTGTATTTTGTATATCTATTTTCATACAAATTAAAATTATTTTTTTGGTATTTTGTTGACTTATTTTGATACGAGTTTACATTATTTTATATGTACTTTGTATATATATTTTTATACGTATTTACATTATTTAATGTTTATTTTGAACATAAATTTTTATACAAATTCATGTTATTTTATGTGTATTTCTATATATATCTTCATACAAATTTACATTATTTTATGTGTATTTTTACATATATTTCATTACAAAATTTACATTATTTTATGTTTATTTTGTATATATATTTCATTCAATTTTAAATTATCTTATGTGTATATTTGTAATTGTATTTAGGTTATTTTATGTGTATTTTCTCTATATATTTTCATCAAAAATTATATTATTTTATTGGTATTTTGTTAATTTAATTCGATACGAATTTAGATTATTTCATAGGAATTTTGTATACATATTTTTATACGCATTTGCATTATTTAATGTGTGTTTTAAATATATATTTTTATGCAAATTTACTTTATTTTATGTGCATTTTTAAAATATGTTCTTTTAGAAATTTGCGTTATTTTATGTATATTTTGTATATGTTTTCTCATACAAATTTACATTATTTTATTAGTATTTTGTTTATTTTTTTTGTTACGAATTACATGATTATATGTATATCTTGTACATATTTTTTTAGACGTATTTACATTATTTAATGTGTATTTTGTTTATATATTTTTATACAAATTTACGTTATTATATATGTATTTGTATAAATATTTTGATACAAATTTACATAATTTTATGTATTTTGTATATATGTCTCAATTCAAATTTAGCTTATTTTATGTGTATTTTGTATATCTATTTTCATACAAATTATTACTTTTGTGTATTTTTCTATATAGTTTTATACAAATTTACGTTACTTTATGTGTATTTTGTATATTTATATTTATACAAATACACATTCTTTAATTGTATTTAGTTTATTTATTTTGATACGAATCCACATTATTTTATGTGTATTTTATTTACATTTTTTATACGTATTTACTTCATTTTATATGTATTTTCTATATATATTTTTATAGAAATCTACGTTATTTTAAGTATATTCGTATATATATTTTGTAACAAATTTACATTGTTTTATATGTATTTTGCATATCTATTTCAATACAAATTTACCTTATTGTATTTTCATTTTGTATATTTATTTTAATAAAAATTTAAATATTTTGTGTATTTTGGTATATATATTTTTATAAAAAAATGCGTTTTTTTATAGGTATTTTGCATCTTTATTTTCATTAAAATTTGCATTATTATATTAATATTCTGTGTATGTATTTTGTTACTATTTTACATTGTTTTATTTGTGTTTTGTATATATATATATATATATATATATATATATATATATATATATATATATATATATATATATATATATATATATATATATATATATATTTTTTTTTTTAGACATATATACATTATTTAATGTGTCTTTTATATATATATTTTATACAAATTTACGTTATGTTAAGTGTATTTGTTTATATATTTTTATTAAAATTTACATTATTTTAAGTGTATTTTGTATATGTATTTCAATACAAATTTAACTTATTTTTTGTGTATTTTGTATATTTATTTTCATACAAATTTAAATTATTTGTGTGTATTTTTGTATATAGTTTTATAAATATTTAGGATATTTTATGTGTTATTTGTATATCTATTTTCATACAAATACACATTCTTTTATTGATATTTTGTTAATTTATTTTGACGCGAATTTACATTATTTAATATGTATTTTGTATATATATTTCATTTGAATTTTGTATATATAATTCTATAGAAATCTACGTTATTTTACGTATATTCGTATATATATTTTGAAACAAATTTACACTGTTTTATGTGTATTTTGCATGTTTTTTCAATACAAATTTACCTTATTGTATGTGCATTTTGTATATTATTTTTAATACAAATTTAATTATTCTATGTGTATTTTTGTATATGTATTTTTAAAAAAATATGCTTTACTTTTTGGGTATTTTGCATCTTTATTTTCATACAAATTTACATTATTTTATTGATATTCTGTGTATTTATTTTGATTCAATTCTACATTATTCTATGTGTATTTACATCATTTCATTTGAATTTTGTATATATAATTCTATAGAAATCTACGTTATTTTACGTATATTCGTATAAAAATTTTGAAACAAATTTACACTGTTTTATGTGTATTTTGCATGTTTTTTCAATACAAATTTACCTTATTGTATGTGCATTTTGTATATTATTTTTAATACAAATTTAATTATTCTATGTGTATTTTTGTATATGTATTTTAAAAAAAAATATGCTTTACTTTTTGGGTATTTTGCATCTTTATTTTCATACAAATTTACATTATTTTATTGATATTCTGTGTATTTATTTTGATTCAATTCTACATTATTCTATGTGTATTTTGTATATATATTTTATACAAATGTACGTTACTTTATGTGTTTTCATTTCATACAAATTTACATTATTTTATGTGTATTTTGTACATGTATTTACATACAAATTTAACTAATTAAATGTGTATTTTGTAGATCGATTTTCATACAAATTGAAACAAATTTTTTTGTATTTTTGTATATATTTTTATATGAATTATCGTTATTTTATGTGTATTTTTTATATTTATTTTCCTACAAATATACGCTCTTTTAGCGGAATTTTTATACTTATTTACATCATTTTATATGTATTTTGTATATGTACTTTCATAGAAATTGGCTCTATTTTATGAGTATTCGTATACATATTTTACTACAAATTTACATTATTGATTTGTATTTTGCATATCTTTTTTAATACAAATCTACTTTATTGAATGTGCATTTTGTATATTTATTTTAATACAAATTTAATTATTTTATATGTATTTTTGTATATATATTTTTATACAAATAAGCGTTATTATATGGGTATTTTGCATCTTTATTTTCATACAAATTTATATTATTTTATTGATATTCTGTTTATTTATTTTGATACGATTTTACATTATTCTATGTGTATTTTGTATATATATTTTTAAACATATTTAAATTATTTAATGTATATTTTGTATATATATTTTATACAAATTTTCGTTATTTTATGTGTATTTGTTTATATATTTTCATTCAAATTTACATTATTTTATGTATGTTTTGTATATGTATTTCAATACAAATTTGCCTAATTTCATGTGTATTTTGCATATCTATTTTCAAACAAATTTAAATTATTTTTGTGCATTTTTGTATATATTTTTATACCAATTTTAGTTATTTTATTTTTATTTTGTATATATATTCTCCTACAAATATACATTCTTTAATTGGATTTTTGTTTATTTATTTTGATACGAATTTACATTTTTTTATGTGTATTTTGTATATATATTTTTATAAATATTTACATTATTTTATGTGTATTTTGTATATATATTTTCATAAAAATTTACGTTATTTTATTATGTGTATTCGTATATATTTTGATACAAATTTTATACAAATTCATGCTATTTTATGTGTAATTGAATATATATTTTCATACAAATTTATATTATTTTATGTGTATTTTTACTTATATTTCATAACAAATTTATCTTATTTTATGTTTATTTCATATATTCATTTCATTGAGTTTTAAATTATTTTATGTGTATATTAGTATTTGTATTTAGGTTATTTTATGTGTATTTTCTATATATATTTTCATCCAAAATTATATTATTTTATTGGTATTTTGTTAATTTATTTCGATACGAATTTAGATTATTTCAAAGGTATTTTGTATACATATTCTTATACGCATTTACATTATTTAATGTGTGTTTTGTATATATATTTTTATGCAAATTTACTTTATTTTATGTGCATTTTTGTACATATATTTTTAAAGAAATTTGCGTTATTTTATGTGTATTTTGTATATATTTTCTCATACAAATTTACATTATTTAATTGATATTTTGTTTATTTATTTTGATACGAATTACTTCATTATATGTGTATTTTTTTAATACGTATTTACATTATTTAATGTGTATTTTATTTATATATTTTTAAACAAATTTTATGAGTATTTGTATAAATATTTTGATATAAATTTATCTTATTTTGTGTATTTTGTATATATATTTCAATTCAAATTTAGCTTATTTTATGTGAATTTAGTATATCTATTTTCATACATATTTAATTATTTCTGTGTATTTTTTATATAGTTTTATATAAATTTACGTTATTTTATGTGCATTTTGTATATTTATATTTATACAAATACACATTCTTTTATTTGTATTTTGTTTATTTATTTTTATACGAATTTACATTATTTTATGTGTATTTTAATTACATTTTTTATACGTATTTACTTAATTTTATGTATATGTTGTATATATATTTTTAAAGAAATCTACGTGTATTTTGTATATTTATTTTCCTACAAATATACGTTCCTTTATCGGAATTTTGTTTATTTATTTTTATACGAATTTATATTATTTTATGTGTATTTTGTATATATATTTTTCTACGTATTTAAATTATTTTATGTGTATTTTGTATATATATTTTCATAAAAATTTACGTTATTTTATTGTGTGTATTCGTATATATTTCGATACCAATTTTATATAAATTCATGTTATTTTATGTGTATTTGTATATATATTTTCATACAAATTTTTATTATTTTATGAGTATTTTTACATATATTTCATTACAAATTTACCTTATTTTATGTTTATTTTGTATATTTATGTCATTCAGTTTTAAATTATTTTATGTGTATATTTGTATTTTTATTTAGGTTGTTTTATGTGTATTTTCTGTTATATTTTCATCCAAAATTACACTATTTTATTGGTATTTTCTTAATTTAATTCTATACGAATTTAAATTATTTCATAGGTATTTTGTATACATATTTTTATACTGATTTACATTATCTAATGTGTGTTTTTTTTATATGTATTTTTATGTAAATTTATTTGATGTGAATTTTTGTACATACATTTTTATAGAAATTTGCGTTATTTTATGTGTATTTTGTATGTTTTCTCATATAAATTTACATTATTTTATTGGTATTTTGTTTATTTATTTTGATACGAACTACATGATTATATGTGTATTTTGTACATATTATTTTATACGTTTTTACATTATTTAATGAGTATTTTGTTAAATATTTTTATACAAATTTACGTTATTATATGTGTATTTGTAAAAATATTTTTATACAAATTTACTTTTTTTTATGTACTTTGTATATATATTTCAATTCAAATTTAGCTTATTTTATGTGAATTTTGTATATCTATTTTCATACAAATTTAATTACTTCTTTGTATTTTTTATATAGTTCTATTTAAATTTACTTTATTTTATGTGTATTTTGTATATTTATATTTATAAAAATACTCATTCTTTTATTGGTATTTTGTTTATTTATTTTTATACGAATTTACATTATTTTATGTGTATTTTGTATATACATTTTTATAGAAATCGACGTTATTTTATGTGTATTCGTATATATATTTTGAAACAAATTTACATTGTTTTATATGTATTTTGCATATCTAATTCAATACAAATTTACCTTATTGTATGTGCATTTTGTATATTTATTATAATACAAATTCATATATTTTATGTGTATTTTCGTATATATATATTAATAAAAAAATGCGTTATTTTATGGGTATTTTGCATCTTAATTTTCATTCAAATTTACATTATTTTATTAATATTCTGTGTATTTATTTTCATATGATTTTACATTATTCTATTTGTGTTTTGTATATATTTTTCTATCAATATTTACATTATTTAATGTGTATTTTGTATATATATTTTATACAAATCTACGTTATTTTAAGTGTTTTTGTTTATATATTTTCATTCAAATTTATATTATTTTAAGTGTATTTTGTATATGTATTTCAATTCAAATTTACCTAATTTTATGTTTGTTCTGTATATCTATTTTCAAACAAATTTAAATTATTTTTGTGCATTTTTGTATTTAGTCTTATACAAATTTAGGTTATTTTATGTTTATTTTGTAAATCTATTTTTATACATATACACTTTTTTTTTGATATTTTGTTTATTTATTTTGACGCGAGTTTACGTTATTTAACGTGTATTTTGTATATATATTTTTATACGTATTTACATCATTTCATGTGTTTTTTGTATATGTATTTCTTTATAAATCTACGTTATTTTATGTGTATTCGTATACATATTTTGAAACAAATTTTCTCTGTTTTATGTGTATTTTGCTTTTTTTTTCAATCCAAATTTACGTTATTGTATGTGCATTTTTTATATTAATTTTAATACAAATCTAATTATTGAATGTCTATTTTTCTATATGTATTTTTATAAAAATATGCTTTTTTTATGGGTATTTTGCTTCTTTATTTTCATACAAATTTACATTATTTTATTGATATTCTGTGTATTTATTTTGATACGATTTTACGTTATTTATGTGTTTTTTGTATATATATTTTATACAAATGTATGTTATTTAATGTGTATTTGTTTTCATTTCATGCAAATTTACATTATTTTATGTGTATTTTGTACATGTATTTAAATACAAATTTAACTAATTATATGTGTATTTTGTATATCTATTTTCATACAAATTGAAATTATTTTTGTTTTTTTTTGTATATATTTTTATACAAATTTTCGTTATTTTATGTGTATTTTGTATATTTAATTTCCTACAAATATACGTTCTTTGATCGTAATTTTGTTTATTTATTTTGATACGAATTTACATTATTCTAGGTGTATTTGGTATATATATTTTTATACTTATTTACATCATTTTATATGTATTTTGTATGTATATTTTCATAGAAATTTACTCTATTTTATGTGTATTCCTATATATATTTTGGTACAAATTTACATTATTTATGTGTATTTTGCATATCTATTTCAATACAAATTTACCTGATTGTATGCGCATTTTGTATATTTATTTTAACACAAATTAAATTATTTTATGTGTATTTTTGTATATATATTTTTATTCAAATATGTGTTATTATATGAGTATTTTGCATCTATATTTTCATACAAATTTACATTATTTTACTGCTCCTCTGTTTATATATTTTGATACGATTTAACATTATTCTATGTGTATTTAGCATATATTTTTTATACATATTTACATTATTTAATGTATATTTTGTATATATATTTTATAAAAAATTTAAGTTATTTCATGTGTATTTGTTTATATATTTTCATACAAATTTACATTATTTTATGTGTATTTTGTATATGTATTTCAATACAAATTTCCCTAGTTTTATGTGTATTTTGCATATCTATTTTCAAAAAAATTTAAATCATTTTTTTATTTTTGTATATATTTTTATACAAATTTTAGTTATTTTATTTGTATTTTGTATATATATTTTCCTACAAATATACATTCTTTTATTGGAATTTTGTTTATTTATTTTTATACGAATTTACATTATTTTATGTGTATTTTGTATACTATATATTTTTCTACGTATTTAAATTATTTTATGTGTATTTTGTATATATATTTTCATAAAAATTTACGTTATTTTATTGTGTGTATTCGTATATATTTCGATACAAATTTTATACAAATTCATGTTATTTTATGTGTAGTTGTATATATATTTTCATACAAATTTTTATTATTTTATGAGTATTTTTACATATATTTCATTAAAATTTACCTTATTTTATGTTTATTTTGTATATTTATTCCATTCAATTTTAAATTATTTTATGTGTATATTTGTATTTGTATTTAGGTTGTTTTATGTGTATTTTCTTTTATATTTTCATCCAAAACTACACTATTTTATTGGTATTTTCTTAATTTAATTCTATACGAATTTAAATTATTTCATAGGTATTTTGTATACATATTTTTATACTGATTTACATTATCTAATGTGTGTTTTTTTATATGGATTTTAATGCAAATTTATTTGATGTGAATTTTTGTACATACATTTTTATAGAAATTTGCGTTATTTTATGTGTATTTTGTATGTTTTCTCATATAAATTTACATTATTTTATTGGTATTTTGTTTATTTATTTTGATACGAACTCCATGATTATATGTGTATTTTGTACATATTATTTAATACGTTTTTACATTATTTAATGAGTATTTTGTTTATATATTTTTATACAAATTTACGTTATTATATGTGTATTTGTAAAAATATTTTTATACAAATTTACTTTTTTTTTATGTACTTTGTATATATATTTCAATTCAAATTTAGCTTATTTTATGTGAATTTTGTATATCTATTTTCATACAAATTTATTTACTTCTTTGTTTTTTTGTATATAGTTTTATTTAAATTTACGTATTTTATGTGTATTTTGTATATTTATATTTATAAAAATACACATTCTATTATTGGTATTTTGTTTATTTATTTTTATACGAATTTACATTATTTTATGTGTATTTTGTATACATTTTTTATTCGTATTTACTTAATTTTATGTGTATTTTGTATATATATTTTTATAGAAATCTACGTTATTTTATGTGTATTCGTATATATATATATATATATATATATATATATATATATATATATATATATATATATATATATATATATATATATATTTTTTTTTTAAATTTACATTGTTTTATATGTTTTTTCCATATCTATTTCAATACAAATTTACCTTATTGTATATATACAAAATATATATTAAATAATGTTAAAATGTATAGAAATATATATACAAAATACACATAGAATAATGTTTCAAAATAAATAAGCAGAATATCAATAAAATAATTTAAATTTGTAAGAAAATAAAGATGCAAAATACCAATATAATAACGGATATTTGCATAAAAATATATATACAAAAATACACATGAATAATTAAATTTGTATTGAAATAAATATACAAAATGCACATACAATAGAGTAAATTTGTATTGAAATAGATATGCAAAATACACATAAAATAACCTAGATTTGTAAAACTATATACAAAAATACACAAAAATAGTTTAAATTTGTACGAAAATAAATATACATAAAATACACAGTAAAACTAGGTAAATTTGTATTAAAATACATATACAAAATACACATAAAATAATGTAAATTTGAATAAAAATAAATAAACATATACACTTAAAATAACTTAAATTTATATAAAATATAAATACAAAATACACGTAAATAATGTAAATATGTATAAAAAAAATATAAGCAAAACACAAATAGAATAATGTAAAATCATATCAAAATAAATACACAGAATATTAATAAAATAATGTAAATTTGTATGAAAATTAAGATGCAAAATACCCATAAAAAAACGCATTTTTTTATGAAAATATACATAACAAAACAGACATATAATATTTGAATTTGTATTAAAATAAATATACAAAATGCACATTCAATAAGGTAAGTTTGTATTGAAATAGATATGTAAAATACATATAAAAAAATGTAAATTTGTTTCAAAATATATATACGAATACACTTAAAATAACGTAGATTTCTATAAAAATTTATATACAAAATACACATAAAATGAAGTAAATACGTATAAAAAAATGTATACAAAATAATTAAATAAAATAATGTAAATTCGTATCAAAATAAATAAACAAAATACTAATAAAAAAAGGTTTATTTGTATAAATATAAATATACAAAATACACATAAAATAGCGTAAATTTATATAAAACTATACCCAAAAATTCACACAAGTAATTAAATTTGTATGAAAATAGATATGCAAAATACACATAAAATAAACTAAATTTAAATTGAAATATATATACAAAATAACTTTGAAATAATCTAAACTCGTATCGAATAAAATTAACAAAATACCAATAAAATAATAAATTTTGGATGAAAATATATATAGAAAATACGCCTAAAATAACCTAAATACAAATACAAATATACATATAAAATAATTTAAAATTGAATGAAATGAATATATAAAATAAACATAAAATAAGGTAAGTTTGTAATGAAATATATGTAAAGATACACATAAAATACTGTAAATTTGTATGAAAATATATATTCAAATACATATAAAATAACATGAATTTGTATAAAATTTGTATCAAAATATATACGAATACACACAATAAAATAACGTAATTTTTTTTCAAAATATATATACAAAATACACATAAAATAATGTAAATACATAGAAAAATATATATACAAAATATACATGGAGTAATGTAAATTCGTATCAAAATAAATAAACAAAATTCCAATAAAAGAATGTATATATGTAGGAGAATATATATACAAAATACAAATAAAATAACTAAAATTTGTATAAAAATATATAAAAAAATACACAGAAATAATTTAAATTTGTTTGAAAATAGATAATTAAAAATTAAGCAAATTTGTATTGAAATACATATACAAAACACAATAAATAATAATGTAATTTATAAACAAATATAAAAATAACGTAAATAAAAATATAAAAATATACAATAAAATATGTAAAAATATATAAAAATATATATAAAAATACAATAAATAATGTTAAATCGTATCAAAATAAATAAAAGAATATCAATAAAATAATATAAAATAAATATAAAATAAATATAATAATATAAATATATATACAAAATACATATAATATTAATAAATTTGTATATATAATAATATAAAAATACAATATATAAATAAAATGCACAACAATATAGATATGCAAAATACACATCAATAATGTAAATTTGTATCAAAATATATATAGGAATACTCATAAAATAGAGTAAATTTCTATGAAAATTTACATACAAAATTCATATAAAATGATGTAAATAAGTATAAAAATATATATATACTAAATATACCTCAAATAATGGAAATTCGTATCAAAATAAATAAACAAAATTCCGATAAAAGAACGTATATTTGTAGGAAAATAAATATACAAAATGAACATAAAATAGCGAAAATTTATATAAAAATATATTCAAAAATACACAAAAATAGTTTAAATTTGTATGAAAATAGATTTACAAAATACACATATAATAAGTTAAATTTGTATTTAAATACATGTACAAAATACAATTAAAATAATGTAAATTTGTATAAAATGAAAACAAATACTCGTAAAGTAACGTACATTTGTATAAAATATATATACAAAATACACAAAGAATAATGTAAAATCGTATCAAAATAAATACACAGAATATCAATATAATAATGTAAATTTGTATAAATAATAAAATACCCAAAAATACCCATATATATAAAATTTTACAAAAATACACGTAGAATAATTAAATTTGTATTAAAATTAATATACGAAATGCACATACAATCAGGTAAATTTGTATTGAAAAAATATGCAAAATACACATAAAACAATGTAAATTTGTTTCAAAATACTATTTTACACTATTTTACATTATTCTATTTGTGTTTTGTATATATTTTTTTATACATATTTACATTATTTAATGAGTATTTTGTATATATATTTTTAAAAAATTTACGTTAATTTAAGTGTATTTGTTTATATATTTTCATTCAAATTTACATTATTTTATGTGTATTTTGTATATGCATTTCAATACAAATTTACCTAATTTTATGTGTATTTTGTATATTTATTTTCAAACAAATTTAAATTATTTTTGTGTATTTTTGCACATAGTTTTATACAAATTTACGTTATTTTATGTGTATTTTGTATATGTATTTTCATACAAATACACATTCATTTATTGATATTTTGTTTATTTAATTTGACACGAATTTACATTATTTAATGTGTATTTTGAGTATATATTTTTATACGTATTTACATCATTTCATGTGTATTTTGTATATATATTTATTTTAGAAATCTACGTTATTTTATGTGTATTCGTATATATATTTTGAAACAAATCTACATTATTTTATGTGTATTTTGTATATATATTTCATTACAAATTTCCCTTATTTTATGTTTATTTTTATATTTATTTTCATTCAAATTCAAATTATTTTATGTGTATATATTTATTTGTATTTACGTTATTTTATGAGTATTTTCTATATATATTTTCATTCAAAATTACATTATTTTATCGGTATTTTGTTCATTTATTTCGATACGAATTTAGATTATTTCATGTGTATATTCTATACATATTTTTACACGCATTTACATTATTTAATGTGTGTTTTGTTTATATATATATTTTTTAGACAATTTTACTTCATTTTATGTGCATTTGTGCTGTTGTTTTTATACAAATTTACATTATTTTAAGTGTATTGTGTACTTTTTTTTTTTTACAAATTCGCCTTATTTTAAGTGTATTTTGTTTATTTATTTTCATACAAATTTAAAGTATTTGATGTGCGTTTTTGTACATATATTTTTATAGAAATTTGCGTTATATTATAAGTATTTTGTATATATTTTTTCATATAAATTTATATTTTTTTTATATTATTTTGATACGAATTTACATCATTATATGTGTATTTTGTATATATTTTGTATACGTATTGTCATTATTTAATGTGTATTTTGTTTATATATTTTAAAACAAATTTATGTTATTTTATGCGTACTTGTTTAATTATATTGATACAAATATACATTATTTTATGTATTTTTTATATATATTTCAATACTAATTTAGTTTATTTTATATCTATTTTGTATAACTATTTTCATACAAATTTAAATTACTTTTTTGTATTTTTGTATATAGTTTTATACAAATTTACGTTATTTTATGTGTATTTTCTATATTTTTTTTCATACAAATTCACATTCTTCTATTGGTATTTTGTTTTTTTATTATGGTACTAATTTACATTATTTTATGTGTATTTTGTATTTATATTTTTATACGTATTTACATCATTTTATGTGTATTTTTTTATATATTTTTATAGAAATTTACGTTTTTTTATGTTTATTCGTATATATATTTTGCAACAAATTTACATTGTTTGATGTGTGTTTTGCATATCTATTTCAATACAAATTTACCATATTGTATGTGTATTTTGTATATTTATTTTAATACAAATTTAATTATTTGATGTGTATTTTTGTATATATATTTTTATAAATATATGCTTTTTTTAAGGGTATTTTGCATCTTTATTTTCATACAATTTTATATTATTTTATTGATATTCTGTGTATTTATTTTGATACGATTTTACATTGTTCTATGTGTATTTTGTATATATTTTATTTTACATATTTACATTATTTAATTTGCATTTTCTCTCTATATTTTTTACATATACGTTACTTTTTGTCTATTTGTTTATATATTTTCATACAAATTTACATTATTTTATGTGTATTTTGTATATGTATCTCAATACAAATTGATCTAATTCTATGTGTATTTTGTAGTTCTATTTTCATACAAATTGAAATTATTTTTGTGCATTTTTGTACGTATTTTTATACAAATGTTACTTATTTTATATATTATTTTGTATATTTATTATCCTACATATATACCTTCTTTTATTGAAATTTAGTTTATTGAATTTGATTCGAATTTACATTATTTTAGGTGTATTTTATATATATATATATATATATATATATATATATATATATATATATATATATATATATATATATATATATATATATATATATATATATATATATATATATATATACGTATTTACTTCATTTTATGTGTATTTTTTATATGTGTTTTCAAAGAAATTTACGTTATTTTATTTGTTTTCGTATATATATTTTAATACAAATTTACATTATTTTATGTGTATTTTGCATATCTATTTCAATAAAAATTTATCTTATTGTATGCGCATTTTGTATATTTATTTTACTACAAATTTAATTATTTTATGTGTATTTTTGTATATATATTTTTATACAAATATGCGTTATTTTATGGGTATTTTGCATCTTTATTTTCATAAAAAATTATATTATTTTATTGATATTCTGTTAATTTATTTTGATACGATTTTACATCATCCTATGTGTATTTTATATATATATTTTTATACACTTTTCCATTATTTAATGTGTATTTTGTAAATATATTTTACACAAATTTACGTTCTTTTTTGTGTATTTGTTGATATATTTTGACACAAATTTATAATATTTCATGGGTACTTTGTATATATATTTAAAAAAAAAATTACCTAGTCTTATATATATTTTGTACATCTTTTTTCATATAAATTCAAATTCTTTCTGGATATTTTTGTATTTATTTTAATAAAAATTTTACTTATGTTATGTGTATTTTGTAAATTTATTTTCATTCAAATATATATTATTTTATTGGTATTTTGTTGATTTATTTTTATACGAATTTATATTATTTTATATGTACTTCGTATATATATTTTTATACGCATTTACATTATTTAAAGTTTATTTTGAATATATATTTTTATACAAATTCATGTTATTTTATGTGTATTTGTATATATATTTTCATACAAATTTACATAATTTTATGTGTATTTTGTACATATATTTCATTACAAATTTACCTTATTTTATGTTTTTTTTTGTATATTAATTTCATTCAATTTTAAATTATTTTATATGTATATTTGTTTTTGTATTTAGGCTATTTTATGTGTATTTTCTTTATATATTTTCATCCAAAATTACATTATTTGATTGGTATTTTGTTAATTTAATTCGATACGAATTTAGATTATTTGATAGGTATTTTGATACATTTTTTTATACGCATTTACATTATTTAATGTGTGTTTTGTATATATATATATATTTTCATGCAAATTTACTTTATTTTATGTGCATTTTTGTACATATATTTTTAAAGAAATTTGCGACATTTTATATGTATTTTGTATATGTTTTCTCATACAAATTTACATTATTTTATTGTTATTTTTTTTTTACTTATTTTGATACGAATTATATTATTATATGTGTATTTTGTACATATTATTTATATGTATTTACATTATTTAATGTGTATTTTGTTTATATATTTTTAAACAAATTTACGTTATTAGATGTGTATTTGTATAAAAATTTTGATACAAATTTACATTATTTTATGTATTTTGTTTATATATTTCAATTCAAATTTAGCTTATTTTATGTGAATTTTGTATATCTATTTTCATACAAATTTAATTACGTTTGTGTATTTTTGTATATAGTTTTATATAAATTTACGTTATTTTATGTGTATTTTGTATATTTATATTTATACTAATACACATTCTTTTATTGGTATTTTGTTTATTTATTTTGATACGAATTTACATTATTTTATGTGTATTTTCTATACATTTTTTTTATACGTATTTACTTAATTTTATGTGTATTTTGTGTATATATATATATATATATATATATATATATATATATATATATATATATATATATATATATATATATATATATATATATATATATATATATATATATATATATATATATATATATATATATATATATATATATATATATATATATATATATATATATATATATATATATATATATATATATTCATATATATATATATATCTATTTTTTCATATTTTTTAATACAAATTTACCTTATTGTGTGTGCATTTTGTATAGTTATTTTAATACAAATTTATTTATTCTATATGTATTTTTGTATATATATTTTTATACAAATATGCGTTATTATATGGGTATTTTGCATCTTTATTTTCATACAAATTTACATTATTTTATTGATATTCTGTTTATTTATTTTGATACGATTTAACATTATTCTATGTGTATTTTGTATATACATATTTACATTATTTTATTAATATTCTGTGTATTTATTTTGATACTATTTTACATAATTCTATTTGAGTTTTGTATATATATTTTTTTTACATATTTACATTATTTAATGTGTATTTTCTCTCTCTCTCTCTCTCTCTCTCTCTCTCTCTCTCTCTCTCTCTCTCTCTCTCTCTCTCTCTCTCTCTCTCTCTCTCTCTCTCTCTCTCTCTCTCTCTCTCTCTCTCTCTCTCTCTATATATATATATATGTATATATTATTCAAATTTATGTTATTTTAAGTGTATTTTGTATATGTATATCAATACAAACTTAGCTAATTTTATGTGTATTTTGTATATTTATTTTCATACAAATTAAAAAAAAAATTGTGTACTTTGTATATAGTTTTTTTTACAAATTTACGTTATTTTATTTGTATTTTGTATATATATTTTCATACAAATACACATTTTTTATTGATATTTTGTTTATTTATTTAATGTGTATTTTGTATTTATATTTTTAAACGTATTTACATCATTTCATGTGTATTTTGTATATATATATATATATATATATATATATATATATATATATATATATATATATATATATATATATATATATATATATATATATATATATATATATATATATATATATATATATATATATATATATATATATATATATATATATATATATATATATATATATATATATATTATTTTATGTTTATTTTTCATATTTTTTAATACAAATTTACCTTATTGTATGTGCATTTTGTATATTAATTTTAATATAAATTTAATTATTCTATGTATATTTTTGTATATGTGTTTTTATAAAAATATGCTTTATTTTATGGGTATTTTGCGTGTATTTTTTATATCTATTTTCATAGAAATTTAATTACTTTTTGTGTATTTTTGAATATAGTATTATATAAATTTAAATTATTTTATGTGTAATTTGTATACATTTTTTTATACGTATTTACTTAATTTTATGTGTATTTTGTATATATATATTTTATAGAAATCTACGTTATTTTATGTGTATTCGTATATATATTTTGAAAGAAATTTACATTGTTTTATATGTATTTTGCATATCTATTTTAATACAAATTTACCTTATTGTATATGCATTTTGTATATTTATTTTGATACAAATTCAAATATTTTTTGTGTATTTTGTTATATATATTTAAAAAAAAAACCGTTATTTTATGGGTATTTTGCATCTTAATATTCATACAAATTTAAATTATTTTATTAATACTGTGTGTATTTACTTTGATACGATTTTACATTATTCTATTTGTGTTTTATATATATATATATATATATATATATATATATATATATATATATATATATATATATATATATATATATATATATATATATATATATATATATATATATATATATATATATATATATATGTGTGTGTGTGTGTGTATTTCGTATATCTATTTTTATACAAATTGAAACTATTTTTATGTATTTTTGTATATAGTTTTATACAAATTTTCGTTATTTTATATGTATTTTGTATATTTATTTTCCTACATATATAAGTTGTTTTCTCTGAATTTTGTTTATTTATTTTGATACGAATTTACATTATTTTAGATGTATTTGGAAAATATATTTATTTTCATAGAAATTTATTCTATTTTATGTGAATTCGTATATATATTTTGATACAAATTTACATTATTGATGTGTATTTTACATATGTATTTCAATACAGATTTACTTTATTGTATGTGCATTTTGTATATTTATTTTAATACAAATTCAATTATTTTATGTGTTTTTTTGTATGTATATTTTTATACAAATATGCGTTATTATATTGGTATTTTGCCTCTTTATTTTCAAGCAAATTTACATTATCTTATTGATATTCTGTTTATTTATTTTGAAACGATTTTGCATTATTCTATGTGTATTTTGTTTATATATTTTTATACATATTTACATTATTTAATGTATATTTTGTATATATATTTTATGCAAATTTACGTTATTTTATGTGTATTTGTTTATTTATTTTCATAAAATATTACATTATTTAATGTGTATTTTGTATATGTAATTCAATTCAAATTTGTCTAATTTTATGTGTAGTTTGCATATCTATTTTCAAATAAATTTAAATAATTTTTGTATATTTTTGTATATATATTTTTTTAAATTTTAGTTATTTTATTTGTATTTTGTATATATGTTTTCCTACAATTATACATTCTTTCATTGGAATTTAGTTTATTCATTTGATACGAATTTACATTATTTTATGCGTATTCTAAATATATATTTTTCTACGAATTTACGTTATTTTATGTGTATTTTGTATATATATTTCCACAAAAATTTAAGTTATTTTATTTTGTGTATCCGTATATGTTTTGATACAAATTTATATTATTTTATGTGTATTTAGCATATCTATTTCAATAAAAATTTACATTATGTGTGTTTTGGTATATATATTTATATAAAAAAAAGCGTTATGTTATGGGTATTTTGCATCTTAATTTTTATACAAATGTACATTATTTTACTAATATTCTGTATATTTATTATGATACGATTTTACATTATTCTATATGTGTTTTGTATATATTTTTTTATACATATTTACATTATTTAATATGTATTTTGTACATATATTTTATACAAATTTACGTTATTTTAAGTGTATTTGTTTATATATTTTCATTCAAATTTACATTATTTTATGTGTATTTTGCATATGTATTTCCAAAAAAATTTACCTAATTTTATGTGTATTTTGTATATTTATTTTCATAGAAATTTCAATTATTTTTGTGTATTTTTGTATATAGTTTCATACAAATTTAGATTTTTTTTATGAGTATTTTGTATATCTATTTTCATACAATTACACATTCTTTCATTGATATTTTGTTTATTTATTTTGACGCGAATTTATATTATTTAATGTGTATTTTGTATATATATTTTTATACGTATTTACATCATTTCATGTGTATTTTGTATATACATTTCTATAGAAATCTACGTTATTTTTTATGTACTCGTATATAGATTTTTAAACAAATTTACACTGTTTTATGTGTATTTTGCATATTTTTTCAATACAAATATACCTTATTGTATATGCATTTTGTATATTAATTTTAATACAAATTTAATTATTCTATGTGTATTTTTGTATATGTAGTTTTATAAAAATATGCTTTATGTTTTGGGTATTTTTCATCTTTATTATTAAAAAAATTTACATCATTTTAATAATATTCTGTGTATTTATTTTGATACGATTTTACATTATTCTATGTGTATTTTGTATATATATTTAATACAAATGTACGTTACTTTATATGTATTTGTTTTCATTTCATATATTTTTACATTATTATATGTGTATTTTGTACATATATTTAAATACAGATTTAACTAATTATAAGTGAATTTTGTATATCTATTTTTATACAAATCGAAATAATTTTTGTGTATTTTTGTATATATTTTCATAGAAATTTTCGTTATTTTATGTGTATTTTGTATATTTATTTTCCTACAAATACACGTTCTTTGATCGGAATTCTGTTTATTTATTCTGATACGAATCTACATTATTTGAGGTATATTTTGTATATATATTTTTGTACTTATTTACATAATTTTATATGTATTTTGTATGTATATTTTCATAGAAATTTACTTTATTTTAAGAGTATTCTTATATATATTTTAATATAAATTTACATTATTGATGTGTATTTTGCATATCTATTTCAATACAGATTTACTTTATTGTATGTGCATTTTGTATATTTATTTTAATACAATTTTAATTTTTTTATATGTATTTTTGTATATATATTTTTATACAAATATGCGTTACTATATGGGTATGGCATCCTCTCTTAGCCGTTTCGGTGAAACCTTTGCTATTGCGCTGGACATATCAAAGGCTTTTGATTGGGTCTGGCACAAATCTTTGCTTTCCAAACTACCCCTCTACGGTTTCTATCCTTCTCTGTACCTTTATCTCCAGTTTCCTTTCTGACCGTTCTATTTCTGCCGTGGTAGACGGTCACTGTTCTTTCCCTAAATATATTAACAGTGGTGTCCCACACGGTTCTGTCCTATCTCCCACTCTTTTTCTGTTGTTCATTGATGATCTTCTTTCCAAAACGAACTGTCCTATCAATTCCTACGCCGATGATTCCACTCTGCATTACTCAACTTCTTTTAATAGAAGACCCACCCTACAGGAACGCTTAGCCTCAGCCCTTACTATTATTTCCGATTGGGGCAAGAAGAGCCTGGTGTCCTTCAACGCCTCAAAAAACACAGTCTCTCCACCTACCCATTCGACACAATCTTCCAAACAACTATCCCCTATTCTTTGACAACACACAGCTATCACCTTCCTCAACACAAAACATCCTCGGTCTATCCTTAACTCAAAATCTCAACTGGAAACATCATATCTCATCTCTTTCTAAATCAGCTTCCTCGAGGCTGGGCGTTCTGTACCGTCTCCGCCAGTTCTTCTCCCCTGCACAGTTGCTGTCCATATACAGGGGCCTTGTCCGCCCTCTTATGGAGTATGCATCTCATGTGTGGGGGGGCTCCACTCACACAGCTCTTCTGGACAGACTGGAGGCTAAGGCTCTTCGTCTCATCAACTCTCCTCCTCATACTGATAGTCTTCTACCTCTTAAATTCCGCCGCAATGTTGCCTCTCTTTCTATCTTCTATCGATATTTCCACGCGGACTTCTCTTCTGAACTTGCTAACTGCATGCCTCTCGCTCTCCTGCGGCCCCGCTGCACTCGACTTTCTACTCATGCTCATCCCTATACTGTCCAAACCTCTTATGCAAGAGTTAACCAGCATCTTCACTCTTTCATCCCTCACGCTGGTAAGCTCTGGAACAATCTTCCTTCATCTGTATTTCCTCCTGCCTACGACTTGAACTCTTTCAAGAGGAGGGTATCAGGACATCTCTCCTCCCGTATTTGATCTATCTTTCGGCCACCACTTTTGTTTCTTTTTTAGGAGCAGCGAGTAGCGGGCTTTTTTTTTTATTATTGTTTTCTTTTTTTGTGTGCCCTTGAGCTGCCTCCTTTCTTGTAAACAAAACAAAAAAAAATACATTTTTATTTCATAGAAATTTACATTATTTTATTGATATTCTCTATATTTATTTTGATACGATTTTACATAATTCTATGTGTATTTTGTTTATATATTTTATACATATTTACATTATTTAATGTATATTTTGTATATATATTTTATACAAATTTACGTTATTTTATGTGTATTTTATATATGTATTTATATACAAATTTGCCTAGTTTTATGTGTATTTTGCATATCTATTTTCAAACAAATTTAAATTATTTTTGTGTATTTTTGTATATATTTTTATACAAATTTTAGTTATTTTATTTGTATTTTGTATTTATATATATTTTCCTACAAATATACATTCTTTTATTGGAATTTTGTTTATTTATTTTGATACGAATTTACATTATTTTATCTGTATATATATTTTTCTACGTATTTACGTTATTTTATGTGTATTTTGTATATATATTTTCATAAAAATTTACGTTATTTTTTGTGTGTACTCTTATATGTTTTAATACAAATTTTATACAAATTTATGTTATTTTATGAGTATTTGTATATATATTTTTACATATATTTCATTAGAAATTTACCTTATTTTATGTTTATTTTGTATATGTATTTTATTTATTTTTAAATTATTTTATGTGTATATTTGTATTTGTATTTAGGTTATTTATGAGTATTTTCTAAATATATTTTCATCTAATATTACATCATTTTATTGGTATTTTATTAATTTAATTCGATACGAATTTAGATTATTTCATAGGTATTTTGTATATATATTTTTATACGCATTTACATTATTTAATGAGTGTTTTGTAAATATATTTTTATGCAAATTTACTTTATTTTATGTGCATTTTTGTATATATATTTTTAAAGTAGTTTGCGTTATTTTATGTTTTTTCTCATACAAATTTATATTATTTTATTGGTATTTTGTTAATTTATTTTGATACGAATTACATGATTATATGTGTATTTTGTACATATTTTTTATACGTATTTACATTATTTAATGTGTATTTTTTTATATTTTTATACAAATCTACGTTATTATAATTATGTATAATTGTATAAATATTTTGATACAAATTCACATTATTTTATGTATTTTGTATATATATTTCAATTCAAATTTAGCTTATTTTATGTGTATTTTGTATATCTATTTTCATACAAATTTAATTACTATTTTTTGTATATAGTTTTATACAAATTTACGTTATTTTATGTGTATTTTGTATATTTCAATTGATGCAAATACACATTCTTTTATTGGTATTTTGTTTATTTATTTTGATAAGAATTTACTTGATTTTATGTGTATTTTGTATACATTTTTTATACGTATTTACTTCATTTCACGTGTATTTTGTATCCATATTTTTATAGAAATCTACGTTATTTTATGTGTATTCGTATATATATTTTGAAGCAAATCTACATTGTTTTATATGTATTTTGCATATCTATTTCAATACAAATTTACCTTATTGTATGTGCATTTTGTATATTTATTTTAATACATATATATATTTTTACACATATTTACATTATTTAATGTGTATTTTTTATATATATATTATACAAATTTACGTTATTTTAAGTGTATTTGTTTATATATTTTCATTCAAATTGAATTATTATTTTATGTGTATTTTGTATATGTATTTCAATACAAGTTTACCTAATTTAATGTGTATATTGTATATTTTGTTTTCATACAAATTTAAATTATTTTTGTGTATTTTTGTATATAGTTTTATACAAATTTAGGTTATTTTATGTGTATTTTGTATATGTATTTTCATACATATACACATTCTTTTCGTGATATTTTGTTTATTTATTTTGACATGAATTTACATTATTTAATGTGTATTTTGTATATATATTTCTATAGAAATCTACGTTATTTTATGTGTATTCCTACATATATTTTGAAACAAATTTACATTGTTTTATGTGTATTTTGCATATTTTTTCAATACAAATTTACCTTATATTATGTGCATCATGTATATTAATTTTAATACAAATTTGATTATTCTATGTGTATTTTTGTATATGTATTTTTATAAAAATATGCTTTATTTTATTGGTATTTTGCATCTTTATTTGCATACAAATATACATTATTTTATTGATATTCTGTGTATTTATTTTGATACGATTTTACATTATTCTATGTGTATTTTGTATATTTATTTAATAAAAATGTTATTTTATGTGTATTTGTTTTCATTTCATACAAATTTACATTATTTTTTGTGTATTTTGTACATGTATTTAAATAAAAAAATTAACTAGTTATATGAGTATTTTGTTTATCTATTTTCATACAAATTGAAACTATTTTTGTATATTTTTGTATATATTCTTATACAAATCCTCGTCATTTTATGTGTACGTTGTTTACTTACTTTCCTACAAAATTAATATACGTTCTTATATCTGATTTATTTATTTTTTGATACGAATTTACATTATTTTAGGTGTATTTGGTATATATATTTTTATACTTATTTACATCATTTATACGTATTTTGTAAGTATATTTTCATAGAGATTTACGCTATTTTATATGTATTCGTATATATATTTTGATACAAATTTACAATATTTATGTGTATTTTGCATATTTATTTCAATATAAATTTACTTTATTGAATTGCATTTTGTATATTTATTTTAATACAAATTTAGTTATTTTATGTTTTTTTATGTATATTTTTATAAAAATATGCGTTATTATATGGGTATTTTGTATCTTTATTTTCATACAAATTTACATTATTTTATTGATATTCTGTTTATTTATTTTGAAACGATTTTACATTATTCTATGTGTATTTTGTACATATTTTTATACATATTTAGATTATTTAATGTATATTTTGTATATACATTTTAAGCAAATTTACGTTATTTTATATGTATTTGTTTATATATTCTTATACAATTTTACATTATTTAGTCTGTATTTTGTATATGTATTTCAATTCAAATTTGCCTAATTTTATGTATAGTTTGTATATCTATTTTTAAACAAATTTAAATTATTTTTGTGTATTTTTGCTTATATTTTTATACAAATTTTAGTTATTTTATTTGTATTTTGTATATATATTTTCCTACAAATATACATTCTTTTATTGGAATTTTGTTTATTCATTCTGATACTAATTTACATTATTTTATGTGTATTTTGTATATATATTTTTATCCGTATCTAAATTATTTATGTGTATTTTGTATATACATTTTCATAAAAATTTACGTTATTTTATTGTGTTTATTCGAATATATTTTGATACAGATTTTATACAAATTCATGTTATTTTATGTGTATATTCATATATATTTTCATACAATTTTATATTATTTTATGTGTATTTTTACATATATTTCATTACAAATTTACCTTATTTCATGTTTATTTTGAATATTTATATAATTCAATTTTAAATTATTTTATGTGTATATTTGTATTTGTATTTAGGTTATTCTATGTGTATTTTCTATATATATTTTCATCCAAAATTACATTATTTTATTGGTATTTTCTAAATTTAATTCGATACGAATTTAGATTATTTCATAGGTATTTTGTATACAGATTTTTATACACATTTACATTATCTAATGTGTGTTTTGTATATTTTTTTTTTATACAAATTTATTTTTAAGCATTTTTTTACATATATTTTTATAGAAATTTGCGTTATTTTATGTGTATTTTGTGTATGTTTTCTCATTCATAATTATATTATGTTATTGGTATTTTGTTTATTTATTTTGATACGAATTACATGATTATATGTGTATTTTGTACATATTTTTTTTATACGTATTTACATTATTTAATGTGTATTTTGTTTATATATTTTTATACAAATTTACGTTTTTATGTGTGTATTTGTAAAAATATTTTGATACAAATTTACTTTATTTTATGTATTTTGTATATATATTTCAATTGAAATTTAGTTTATTTTGTGTGTATTTTGTATATCTATTTTCATACAAATTTAACTAATTCTGTGTATTTTTGTATATAGTTTTATATAAATTTACGTTATTTTATGTGTATTTTGTATATTTATATTTATACAAATACACATTCTTTTATTGGTATTTTGTTTATTTAAATTTATACGAATTTACATTATTTTATGTGTATTTTGAATACATTTTTTTATACGTATTTATTTAATTTTATGTGTATTTTGTAAATATATTTTTATAGAAATCTACGTTATTTTATATGTATTCGTATATATATTTAGAAACAAATTCATATTGTTTTATATGTATTTTGCATATCTATTTCAATGTAAATTTACCTTATTGTATATGCATTTTGTATATTTATTTTAATAAAAATTCAAATATTTTATGTGTATTTTGGAATATATATTTTTATAAAAAATGCGTTATCTTATGGATATTTTGCATCTTAATTTTCATACAAATTTACATTATTTTATTAATATTCTGTGTATATATTTTGATACGATTTTACATTATTCTATTTTATTTGAATATATTTTTTTTATACATATTTACATTATTTAATATATATATATATATATATATATATATATATATATATATATATATATATATATATATATATATATATATATATATATATATATATATATATATATATATATATATATATATATATATATATATATATATATTATACAAATTTACGCTATTTTAAGTGTATTTGTTTACATATTTTCATTCAAATTAACATTATTTTAAGTCTATATTGTGTATCTATTTTAATACAAATTTACCTAATTTGAAATGTATTTTGTATATTTATTTTCATACAAATTTAAATAATTTTTGTGTATTTTTGTATATAGTTTTATACAAATTTAGGTTATTTTATGTGTATTTTGTATATCTATTTTCATACAAATACACATTCTTTTATTGATATTTTGTTTATTTATTTTGACGCGAATTTACATTATTTAATGTGTATTTTGTATATATATTTTTATACGTATTTACATCATTTAATGTGTATTTTGTATATATATTTCTATAGAAATCTACGTTGATTTATATGTATCCGTATATAGATTTTGAAACAAATTTACACTGTTTTATGTGTATTTTCCATATTTTTTCAAAACAAATTTACGTTAATATATATGCATTTTGTATATTAATTTTAATACAAATTTAATTTGTATGTGTATTTTTATATATGTATTTTTATAAAAATATGATTTATTTTATGGGTATTTTTCATCTTTATTTTCATACAATTTTACATTATTTTATTGATATTCTGTGTATTTATTTTGATACAATTTTATATTATTCTATGTGTATTTTGTATATATATTTTATACAAATGTACGTTACTTTATGTGTATTTGTTTTCATTTTATACAAATTTACATTATTTTATATGTATTTTGTACATGTTTTTAAATACAAATTTAACTAATTATATGTGTATTTTGTATATCTATTTTCATTCAAATTGAAATTATTTTAGTGTATTTTTTATATATATTTTTATATAAATTTTCGTTATTTTATGTGTATTTTGTATATTTATTTTCCTACAAATATTCGCTCTTTTATCGGAATTCTGTTTATTTGTTTTGATACGAATTTAAATTATTTGATGTATATTTGGTATATATATATTTACACTTATTTACATCATTTTATATGTATTTTGTATATATATTTTCATAGAAATTTACTCTATTTTATGAGTATTCGTATATATATTTTGATACAAATTTACATTATTGATGTGTATTTTGCATATCTATTTTTATACAGATATGCGTTATTATATGGGTATTTTGCATCTTTATTTTCATACAAATTTACATTATTTTATTGATATTCTGTTTATTTATTTTGATACGATTTAACATTATTCTATGTGTATTTTGTATATATATTTGTATACATATTTACATCATTTAATGTATATTTTGTATATATATTTTATCCTAATTTACCTTATTTTATGTGTATTTGTTTATATATTTTCATACAAATGTATATTATTTTGTGTGTTTTGTATATGTATTTCAATACAAATTTGCCTAATTTTATGAGTATTTTGCATATCTATTTTCAAACATATATAAATATTTTTGTGTATTTTTGTATATATTTTTATACAAATTTTTGTTATTTTATTTGTATTTTGTATATATATTTTCCTACAAATATACATTCTTTTATTGGAATTTTGTTTATTTATTTTCACACGAATTTACCTTATTTTATGTGTGTTTTGTATATATATTTTTCTACGTATTTAAATTATTTTATGTGTATTTTGTATATATATATATATTTTCATATAAATTTACGGTTTTTTACTGTGTGTATTCGAGTATATTTTGATACAAATTTTATACAAATTCATGTTATTTTATGTGTATTTGTGTATATATTTTCATACAAATTTATATTATTTTATGTGTATTTTTTACATATATTTCATTACAAATCTACCTTATTTTATGTTTATTTTGTATATTTATATAATTCAATTTTAAATTATTTTATGTGTATATTTGTATTTGTATTTAGGTTATTTTATGTGTATTTTCTATATATATTTTTCTCCAAAATTACATTATTATATTGGTATATTTTGTATACATATTTTTATACTCATTTACATTATCTACTGTGTGTTTTGTATATATTTTTTATGCGTTATTTTATGTGTATTTTGTATATGTTTTCTTCTTCAAAATTATATTATTTTATTGGCATTTTGTTTATTTATTTTGATACGAATTACATGATTATTTGTGTATTTTGTACATATTTTTTTATACGTATTTACATTATTTAATGTGTATTTTGTTTATTTATTTTATACAAATTTACGTTATTATACGTGTATTTGTAAAAATATTTTGATACAAATTTACTTTATTTTATGTATTTTGTATATATATTTCAATTCAAATTTAGCTTAGTTTGTGTGTATTTTGTATATCTATTTTCATACAAATTCAATTAAATATGTGTATTTTTGTGTAAAGTTTTATATAAATTTACCTTATTTTGTGTGCATTTTGTATATTTATATATATACAAATACACATTATTTTTTTGGTATTTTGCTTATTTATATTTATACGAATTTACATTATTTTATGTGTATTTTGTATACTTTTTTATACGTATTTACTTAATTTTATGTGTATTTTGTATATATATTTTTATAGAAATTTACGTTATTTTATGTGTATTCGTATATATATTTTGAAACAAATTTGATTGTTTTATATATATTTTGCATATCTATTTCAATACAAATTTACCTTATTGTATGTGCATTTTGTATATATATTTTAATACAAATTCAAATATTTTATGTGTATCTTGGTATATATATTTTTATAAAAAATGCGTTATTTTATGGGTATTTTTCATCTTAATTTTCATACAAATTTACATTATTTTATTAATATTCTGTGTATATATTTTAATAAGATTTTACATTATTCTATTTGTGTTTTGTATATATTTTTTATACATATTTATATTATTTAATGTGTATTTTGTGTATATATTTTATACAAATTTACGTTATTTTAAGTGTATTTGTTTATATATTTTCATTCAAATTTACATTATTCTAAGTGTATTTTGTATATGTATTTCAATACAAATTTACCTAGTTTTATGTGTATTTTGTATATTTATTTTCATACAAATTTAAATTATTTTTGTGTATTTTTGTATATAGTTATAATTTGATTTTTCTATGTGTATTTTTGTATATGTATTTTTATAAAAAATAGGTATGCTTTATTTTATTGATATTTTGCATCTTTATTTTCATACAAATTTACATTATTTTATTAATATTCTGTGTATTTATTTTGATACGATTTTACATTATTCTATGTGTATTTTGTATATATATTTTATAAAAATGTACGTTATTTTATGTGTATTTGTTTTTATTTCATACAAATTTATATTATTTTATGTGTATTTTGTACATGTATTTAAATACAAATTTAACTATTTATATGTGTATTTTGTATATCTATTTTCATAAAATTGAAATTATTTTATATATATTTTTTATGTAAATTTTCTTTATTTTATATGTATTTTGTATATTTATTTTCCAAAAAATATACGTTCTATTATCTGAGTTTCGTTTATTTATTTTAATACGAATTTACATTATTTGAGGTATATGTGGTTTATGTATTTTTATACTTATTTACATCATTTTATATGTATTTTGTATGTATATTTTCATAGAAATTTACTCTATATTATGCGTATTCGTATATATATTTTGATACAAATTTACATTATTGATGTGTATTTTGCATATCTATTTCAATACAATTTTACTTTATTGTATGTGCATTTTGTATATTTATTTTAATACAAATTTAATAATTCTATATGCATTTTTATATATATATTTTTATACAAACATACGTTATTATATGGCTATTTTCCATCTTTATTCTCATACAAATTTACATTATTTTATTCATATTTTGTTTATTTATTTTGATACGATTGTACATTATTTTATGTGTATTTTGTATATATATTTTTATACATATTTAAATTATTTAATGTATATTTTGTATATATATTTTATCTAATTTTACGTTAATTTTTTTGTATTTCTTTGTATATTTTCATACAAATTTACATTATTTTATGTGTGTTTTGTATATGTATTTCTATACAAATTTGCCTAATTTTATGTGTATTTTGCATACCTATTTTCAAACAAATTTTAATTTTTTTTTCTATAGTTTTGTATATATTTTTATTCAAATTTTATTTATTTTATTTGTATTTTGTATATATATTTTCTTACAAATATACATTCTTTTATTGGGGTTTTGTTTATTTATTTTGATACGAATTTACATTATTTTATGTGTATTTTGTATATATATTTTTCTATGTATTTACATAATTTTTTGTGTATTTTGTATATATATTTTCATAAAAATTCACGTTATTTTATTTTGTGTATTCGTATATGATTTGCTACAAATTTTAAACAAATTCAGGTTATTTTATGTGTATATATATATATATATATATATATATATATATATATATATATATATATATATATATATATATATATATATATATATATATATATATATATATATATATATATATATATATATATTCATACAAATTTACATTATTTTATGTGCATTTTTACATATATTTTAATACAAATTTACCTTTTTTTATGTTTATTTTGTATAATTATTAAATTCAATTTTAAATTATTTTATGTGTATATTTGTATTTGTATTTAGGTTATTTTATGTGTATTTTCTATATATATTTTCATAAAAAATTACATTATTTTATTGGTATTTTGTTAATTTAATTCGTTACGAATTTAGATTATTTCATAAGTATTTTGTATACATATTTTTATACGCATTTACATTATTTAATGTGTGTTTTGTATATATATTTTTATGCAAATTTAATTTATCTTATGTGCATTTTTGTACATATATTTTTATTGAAATTTGCGTGTTTTTATGTGTATTTTGTATATGTTTCCTCATACAAATTTACATTTTTTATTTGTATTTTGTTTATTTATTTTGATACGAATTACATGATTATTTGTATATTTTTTACATATATTTTTCATACGTATTTACATTATTTAATGTTTATTTTGTCTATATAATTCTATACAAATTTAAGTTATTATATGTGTATTTGTATAAATATTTCGATACAATTTACATTTTTTATTTGTATTTTGTTTATTTATTTTGATACGAATTACATGATTATTTGTATATTTTTTACATATATTTTTCATACGTATTTACATTATTTAATGTTTATTTTGTCTATATAATTTTATACGAATTTAAGTTATTATATGTGTATTTGTATAAATATTTCGATACAAATTTACATTATTTTATGTATGTTGTATATGTATTTCAATACAAATTTAGCTTATAATTATTATGTGAGTTTTGTATATATATATTTATACAAATTTAGTAACTTTTGTGGATTTTTGTATATAGTTTTATATAAATTTGCGTTATTTTATGTGTATTTTGTATATTTATATTTATTCAAATACACATTCTTTTATTAGTATTTTGTTTGTTTTATTTTGATACGATTTTTCATTATTATATGTGTATTTTGAATACAGTTTTTTATACGTATTTACTTCATTTGATGTGTATTGTGTGTATATATTTTTATAGAAATCTAAGTTATTTTATGTGTATTCATATATATATTTTGAAACAAATTTACATTGTTTTATATGTATTTTGCATATCTACTTCAATACAAATTTACCTTATTGCATGTGCATTTTGTATATTTATTTTAATACAAGTTCAAATATTTTATGTGTGTTTTGGTATATATATTTTTGTAAAAAATGCGTTATTTTATGGGTATTTTGCATCTTAATTTTCATACAAATTTACATTATTTCATTAATATTCTGTGTATTTATTTTGATACGATTTTACATTATACGATTTGTGTTTTGTATATATTTTTTTATACATTTTTACATTATTTAATGTGAGTTTTGTATATATATTTTATTCAAATTTACGATATTTTAAGTGTATTTGTTTATATATTTTCATTCAAATTTACATTATTTTATGTGTATTTTGAATATGTATTTCAATACAAATTTACCTAATTTTATGTGTATTTTGTATATTTATTTTCATACAAATTTAAAATATTTTTGTGTATTTTTGTAAATAGTTTTATGCAAATTAAGGTTATTTTATGTGTATTTTGTATATCTATTTTCATAGGAACACACATTCTTTTATTGATATTTTGTTTATTTATTTTGACGTGAATTTATATTATTTAATTTGTATTTTGTATATATATATATATATATATATATATATATATATATATATATATATATATATATATATATATATATATATATATATATATATATATATATATATATATATATATATATATATATATATATATATATATATATATATATATATACATTCTTTTACGTGTATTTTGCATATTTTTTCAATACAAATTTACCTTATTGGATGTGCATTTTGTATTTTAATTTAAATACAAATTTGATTATTCTATGTGTATTTTTATATATGTACTTTTATAAAAATATGCTTTATTTTATTGATATTTTGCATCTTTATTTTCATACAAATTTACATTATTTTATTGATATTCTGTGTATTTATTTTGATACGATTTTACATTATTCTATGTGTATTTTGTATATATATATTTTATAAAAATGTACGTTATTTTATGTGTATTTGTTTTCATTTCATACAAATTTACATTATTTTATGTGTATTTTGTACATGTATTTAAATACAAATTTAACTAGTTATATGTGTATTTTGTATATCTATTTTCATACAAATTTAAATTATTTTTGTATATTTTTGTATATATTTTTATACAAATTTTTGTTATTTTATGTATATTTTGTATATTTATTTTCCTACAAATATACGTTCTTTTATCTGAATTTTGTTTATTTATTTTGATACGAGTTTACATTATTTTAGGTGTATTTGGTATATATATTTTTATACTTATTTACATCATTTACATGTATTTTGTATGTATATTTTCATGGAAATTTACTCTATTTTATATGTATTCGTATATATATTTTGATACAAATTTACATTATTGATGTGTATTTTGCATATCTATTTCAATACAAATATACTTTATTGAATGTGCATTTTGTATATTTATTTTCGTACAAATTTAATTATTTTATGTTTTTTTTTGTATGTATAATTTCATACAAATATGCGTTATTATATTGGTATTTTGCATCTTTATTTTCATACTAATTTATATTATTTTACAGATATTCTGTTTATTTATTTTGAAAAGATTTTACAATTTCCTATATGTATTTTGTATATATATTTTTATACATATTTACATTATTTAATGTATATTTTGTATATATATTTTATGTAATTTACGTTATTTTATGCCTATTTGTTTATATATTTTCATACAATTTTACATTATTTAATGTGTATTTTGTATATGTATAGTTTGCATATCTATTTTCAAACAAATTTAAATTATTTTTGTGTATTTTTTGTATATATTTTTATACAAATTTTAGTTATTTTATTAGTATTTTGTATATATGTTTTCTTACAAATATGCATTCTTTTATTGGAATTTTGTTTATTCTTTTTGATACGAATTTACATTATTTAATGTGTAATTTGTATATATTTTTCTACGTATTTACATTATTTTATGTGTATTTTGTATATATATATTCATACAAATTTACGTTATTTTATTTTGTGTATTCGTATATATTTTGATACAAATTTACATTATTTTATGTGTATTTAGCATATCTATTTCAATAAAAATCTTCCTTATTGTATGTGTATTTTGTATATTTATTTTAATACAAATTTAAATATTTTATGTGAATTTTTGTATATATATATTTTTTTAAATATGAGTAATTTTATGGGTATTTTGCATCTTTATTTTCATTTTTTTTTCATTAATTAATTGATATTCTGTATATTTATATTGATACAATTTTACATTATTCTAGGTGTATTTTGTATATATTTAACCTCACATATTTACATTATTTAATGTATATGTTTTCTCATACAAACTTACATTATTTTATTGGTATTTTGTTTATTTATTTTGATACGAATTGTATTATTATATGTGTATTTTGTACATATTTTTTATACGTATTTACATTATTTAATGAGTATTTTGTTTATATATTTTATACAAATTTATGTTATTTTAGGTGTATTTGTTTATATATTTTCATTCAAATTTAAATATTATTTTATGTGTATTTTGTAGATGTATTTCAATACAAATCTACCTAATTTTATATGTATCTTGTTTATTTATTTATTATTTATTTTTATACAAATTAAAATTATTTTTGTTTATTTTTGTATATAGTTTTATTCAAAATAAGGTTATTTTATGTGTATTTTGTATATTTATCTTCATACAAATACACATTCTTTTATTTATATTTTTTTTATTTATTTTGACACGAACTATGTATATATATATATATATATATATATATATATATATATATATATATATATATATATATATATATATATATATATATATATATATATTTATATATATATATATATATATATATATATATATATATATCAATTTACATTATTGATGTGTATTTTGCATATCTATTTCAATACAAATTTACTTTATTGTATGTGCATTTTATATATTTATTTTAATACAAATTTAATTATTTTATATGTATTTTTGTACATATATTTTTATACAAATATGCGTTACTATATGGGTATTTTGCATCTCTATTTTCATAAAAATTTACATTATTTTATTGATATTCTGTTTATTTATTTTGTTACGATTTTACATTATTCTATGTGTATTTTGTATGTATATTTTATACATATTTACATTATTTAATGTATATTTTGTATATATATTTTATTCATCTTTATGTTATTTTATGTGTATTTGTTTATGTTTTCATACAAATTTATATTATTTTATGTGTATTTTGTAAATGTATTTCAATACAAATTTGCCTAATTTTATGTGTATTTTGCATATCTTTTTTCAAACAAATTGAAATTATTTTTGTGTATTTTTGTATATATTTTTATACAAATTTTAGTTATTTTATTTGTATTTTGTATATATATTTTCCTACAAATATACATTCTTTTATTGGATTTTTGTTTATATATTTTGATACGAATTTACATTATTTTATGTGTTTTTTGCATACATATTTTTCTGCTTATTTCTATTATTTTATGTGTATTTTGTATATATATTTTCATAAAAATTCACGTTATTTTATTGTGTGTATTTTTATATATTTTGATACAAATTTTATACAAAATCATGCTATTTTATGTGTATTTGTATATATATTTTCATACAAAATTATATTATTTTATGTTTATTTTTGTATATATTTCATTACAAATTTACCTTATTTCATACTTATTTTGTATATTTATTTCATTCTATTTTAAATTATTTTATGTGTATATTTGCATTTGTATTTAGGTTATTTTATGTGTATTTTCTATATATATTTTCATCCAAAATTACATTATTTTATTGGGATTTTATTAATTTAATTCGATACGAATTTAGATTATTTCATAGGTATTTTGTATACATATTTTTATTCGCATTTACATTATTTAATGTGTGTTTTGTATATATATTTTTATGCAAATTTACTTTATTTTATGTGCATTTTTGTACATATATTTTTATAAAAATTTGCATTATTTTATGTATATTTTGTATATGTTTTCTCATACAAATTTAAATTATTTTATTGGTATTTTGTTTATTTATTTTGATACGAATTATATTATTATATGTGCATTTTGCATATATTTTTTATACGTATTTACAATATTTTATGAGTATTTTGTTTATATATTTTATGCAAATTTACGTTATTTTAGGTGTATTTGTTAATATATTTTCATTCAAATTTAAATATTATTTTGTGTATTTTTTAAATGTATTTCAATACAAATTTACCTAATTTTATATGTATCTTGTTTATTTATTTTTATACAAATTAAAATTATTTATGTTTATTTTCGTATATAGTTTTATTCAAATTAAGGTTATTTTAAATGTATTTTGTATATTTATCTTCATACATATACACATTATTTAATTGATATTTTGTTTATTTATTTTGACACGAACTTTGTGGGTATATATATATATATATATATATATATATATATATATATATATATATATATATATATATATATATATATATATATATATATATATATATATATATATATATATATATATATATATATATATATATATATATATATATATATATATATATATATATATATATATATATATATATATATATATATATATATATATATATATATATATATATATATATATATATATATATTTTTAATAAAATTTACATTGTATTTTTGTATATATTTTTAATAAAATTTACATTGTATTTTTGTATATATTTTTATATAAATTTTCGTTACTTTATGTGTATTTTGTATATTTATTTATGTGTATTTATTTTCCTACAAATATACGTTCTTTTATCGGAATTTTGTTTATTTATTTTGATGCAATTTAAATTATTTGAGGTATATTTATATATATATTTATATTATTATATACATATTTTCATTTCTATTTTATATATATATATATATATATATATATATATATATATATATATATATATATATATATATATATATATAATTATGTAAATATATAATATGTATATATATATATATATATATATATATATATATATATATATATATATATATATATATACAAAATACCCATAAAATATTTGTATCAAAATATATAAACAAATACACATCAAATAATGTAGATTTGTATAAAATATATATATAAAATAAACATTAAATAATGAAAAAATTTATAAAAAATATAATTCAAAATACACATAGAATAATGTAAAATCGTATAAAAATAAATGAGCAGAATATCAATAAAATAATGTATATATCTATGAAAATAAAGATGCAAAATACCAATAAAATAATGGGTATTTGTATAAAAAAATATATAAAAAATTACAAAATAATTATTTTTTTTATTTAAATAAATATTCAAAATGCACATACAATAAGGTAAATTTGTATTGAAATAGATAAGCAAAATACACATCAAATAATGAAGATTTCTATTAAAATATATATACGAAAACACATATAACAAAGTAAATTTCTATGAAAATATATATACAAAATACACATAAAATAACCTAAATACAAATACAATAAAATTGAATGAAATAAGTATACAAAATAAACATAAAATAAGGTAAATTTGTAATGAAATATATGTACAAATACTCATAAAATAATATAAATTTGTATGAAAATATTTATACATATACACATAAAATAGCATGAATTTGTATAAAATTTGTATCAAAATATATACTAATACACACAATAAAATAAATTTATGAAAATATATATACAAAATACACATAAAATAATGTAAATCCCTAGAAAGATATATATATATATATATATATATATATATATATATATATATATATATATATATATATATATATATATATATATATATATATATACAAAATACACATAAAATAATGAAATATGGAAGGAAAATATATACAAAATACACCTAGAATAATGTAAAATTGGATCAATATAAATATACAGAATATCAATAAAGTAATGTAAAAAATTATGAAAATAAAGAAGCAAAATACCAATAAAATTACTCATATTTAAAAAAAATATATATACAAAAATTCACATAAAATAATTAAATTTGTATTAAAATTCAAAATACACATACAATGAGGTAAATTTTTATTGAAATAGATATGCTAAACACACATAAAATAATATATATTTGTATCAAAACATATACGAATACACAAAATAAAATAACAAATTTTTATGAAAATATATATACAAAATACACATAAAATAACTAAAATTTGTATAAAAATATATACAAAAATACACAAAAATGATTTAAATTTGTTTGAAAATAGATATACAAACTACATATAAAATTAGTCAAATTTGAATTGAAATACATATATAAAATACACATTATATAATGTAATATTGTATGAAAATATATAAACAAATACACATAAAATAACGTAAATTTGCATAAAATATATATACAAAATATACATTAAATAATGTAAATATATATAAAAATATATATACAAAATACACATAGAATAATGTAAAATCGTTTCATATTAAATAAACAGAATATCAATAAAATAATGTAATTTTATATGAAAATAAAGATGCAAAATACCCATATAATGACTCATATTTGTATAAAAATATACATGCAAAAAAACACATAAAATAATTGAATCTGTATTAAAAAAAATATACAAAATGCAGATACAATAAAGTAAACTTGTATTGAAATATATATGCAAAATACACTTCAATAATGTTGATTTGTATCAAAATATATATACGAATTCACATAAAATAGAGTAAATTTCTATGAAATTATACATACAAAAAACATATAAATTATGTAAATAAGTATAAAAATATATATACCAAATACATCTAAAATAATGTAAACTCGTATAAAAATCAATAAAGAAAATTCAGATAAAAGAATGTATATTTGTAGGAAAGTAAATTTACAAAATACACATAATATAACGAAAATTTGTATGAAAATATATAATATAATACACAAAAATAGTTTCAATTTGTATGAAAAAAGATATACAAAATACACATATAATTAGTCATATTTGTATTTAAATACATGTACAAAATACACATAAAATAATGTAAATTTGTATGAAATGAAAACAAATACACATAAAATAACGTATATTTTTATGAAATATATATATACAAAATACACGTAGAATAATGTCAAATTGTATCAAAATAAATACACAGAAAATCAATAAAATAATGTAAATTTGTTTGAAAATAAAGATGCAAAATACCCATAAATTAAAGCATATCTTTATAAAAATACATATCCAAAAATACACATAAAATAATTAAATTTGTATTAGAATTAATATACAAAATGCACATACAATAAGGTAAATTTGTTTTGAAAAAATATGCAAAATACACATAAAACAATATAAATTTGTTTCAAAATATATATACGAATAAACATAAAATAACGTAGATTTCTATAGAAATATATATACAAAATACACATGAAATGACGTAAATACGTATAAAACTATATATACAAAATACACATTGAATAATGTAAATTCGTGTCAAAATAAATAAACAAAATATCAATAAAAGAATGTGTATTTGTATGAAAATAGATATACAAAATACTCATAAAATTGGGTAAAATTGTATCGAGATACATATACAAAATACGCTTAAAATAATAATTAAATTTGAATTAAAAATATATAAACAAATACACATAAAATAACGTAGATTTGTATCAAATATATATACAATATACACATTAAATATTGTAAAAATGTATAAAAAAATATATTCCCAAAACATAAATAGAATAATGTAAAATCGTATCAAAATAAATACACAGAATAGTAATAAAATAATATAAATTTGTATGAAAATTAAGATGCAAAATACCCATAAAATACCGCATTTTTTATAAAAATATATATACCAAAATACACATAAAATATTTGAAATTGTATTAAAATTAATATACAAAATGCACATACAATGAGGTAAATTTGTATTCAAATAGATATGCAAAATACATATAAAACAATGTAAATTTGTTTCAAAATATATATACGAATACATATAAAATAACGTAGATTTCTATAAAATATATATACAAAATACACATAAAATGAAGTAAATAAGTATAAAAAATGTATACAAAATACACATAAAATAATATAAATTCGTATCAAAATAAATAAACAAAATACTAATAAAAGAATGTGTATTTGAATAAATAAATAAATATATATATATATATATATATATATATATATATATATATATATATATATATATATATATATATATATATATATATATATATATATACAAAATACACATAAAATAACGTAAATTTGTATAAACTATATACAAAAATAAACAAAAGGAATTAAATCTGTATGAAAATAGATATACAAAATACACATAAAATAAGCAAAATTTGAATTGAAATATATATACAAAATACATAAAATAAGCAAAATCTGTATCAAATTTTTTAAACAAATACACATATAATAACGTAAATTTGTATATAAATATATAAACAAAATACAAATTAAATAATGTAAATACGTATAAAAAATATGTACAAGATACACATATAATCATGTAATTCATATGAAAATAAATAGACAAAATACCAATAAAATAATTTAGATTTGTAAGAGAAAACATATACAAAATACACATAATATAACGCAAATTTCTATAGAAATATATGTACAAAAATGAACATACAATTAAGTAAATTTGCATAAAAATATATATACAAAAGACACATTAAATAATGTAAATGCGTATAAAAATATGTATACAAAATACCTATGAAATAATCAAAATTCTTTTCGAATTAAATTAACAAAATACCAATAAAATAATGTAATTTTGGATGAAAATATATATAAAGAAAATACACATAAAATAACCTAAATACAAATACAAATATACACATAAAATAATTTAAAATTGAATGAAATAAATATACAAAATAAACATAAAATAAGGTAAATTTGTAATGAAATATATACAAAAATACTCATAAAATAATATAAATTTGTATGAAAATATATATACAAATACACATAAAATAACATGAATTTGTATAAAATTTGTATCAAAATATATAAGAATACACACAATAAAATAACGTAAATTTTTATAAAAATATATATAATATACACATAAAAAAATGTGTATATATTTATTTGTATTTACGTTATTTTATGTGTAATTCCTATATATATTTTCATTCAAAATTACATTATTTTATCGGTATTTTGTTAATTTATTTCGATACGAGTTTAGATTATTTCATGTGTATTTTCTATACATATTTTTATACGCATTTACATTATTTAATGTGTGTTTTGTATATTTATTTTTTATACAATTTTACTTCATTTTAAGTGCATTTGTGTTGCTGTTTTTATATAAATTTACATTATTTTAAGTGTATTATGTACTTTTTTTCCTACAAATTTGCCTTATTTTATGTATATTTTGTTTATTTATTTTCTTACAAATTTAAATTATTTTATGTGCATTTTTGTACATTCGTTTTTATAGAAAATTGCGTTATTTTATGTGTATTTTGTATATATTTTTTCATACAAGTTTACATTTTTTATTGGTATTTTATTTATGTATTTTAATACGAATTTACATTATTATATGTGTATTTTGTATATATTTTGTATACGTATTTTCATTATTTAATGTGTATTTTGTTTATATATTTTAAAACAAATTTACGTTATTTTATGCGTATTTGTTTAAATATTTTGATACAAATTTACATTATTTTATGTAATTTGTATATATATTTCAATACAAATTTAGTTTATTTTATGTATACTTTGTATATCTATTTTCATACAAATTTAAATTACTTTTGTGTATTTTTGTATATAGTTTTATACAAATTTATGTTATTTTATGTGTATGTTGTTTATTTATTATCATACAAATTCACATTCTTCTATTGGTATTTTGTTTATATATTTTGGTACGAATGTGTATTTTTATTTTTTATTTTTATAGAAATCTACGTATTTTTATGTGTATTCGTATATATATTTTGAAACAAATTTACATTGTATTATGTGTGTTTTGCATATCTATTTCAAAACAAATTTATCATATTGTATGTGCATTTTGTTTATTTATTTTAATAAAATTTTTATTATTTGATGTGTGTTTTTGTATACATATTTTTATACAAATATCCTTTATTTTATGGGTATTTTGCATCTTTATTATTAATACAAATTTTTATACGATTTTACATTATTTTATGTTTATTTTGTATATATTTTATTTTACATATCTACATTATTTAATGTGCGTTTTCTATATATATTTTATACAAATATATTTTATAAAAATTTATGAAAATAAAGATGCAAAATGCACATAAAATAACTCATATTTAAAAAATATATATATACACAAATACAAAAAAAAAAAAATTGTATTAAAATAAATATACAAAATACACATACAATAAGGTAAATTTGTATTGAACTAGATATGCTAAATACACATAAAATAATGTAAATTTGTATAAAAATATATACGAATACAAACAATAAAATAACAAATTTTTATGAAAATATATATACAAAATACACATAAAATAATGTAAATATGTAGAAAACATATATACAAATACACATAAAATAATGTAAATTCGTATCAAAATGAATAAACAAAAATCAAATAAAAAAATGTATATTTGTATGAAAATATATATACAAAATACAAATAAAATAACTAAAGTTTGTATAAAAATACATACAAAAATACACAAAAATTATTTAAATTTGTTTGAAAATAGATATGCAAACTACACATGAAATTAGACAAATCTGTATTGAAATACATATACAAAATACACATTAAATAATGTACAATTGTATGAAAATATATAAATAAATACACATAAAATATTGTAAATTTGCATAAAATATATATACAAAATATACATTAAATAATGTAAATATGTATAAAAATATATATACAAAATACACAAAGAATAATGTAAAATCGTTTCAAAATAAATAAACAGAATATCAATAAAATAATGTAAATTTGTATGAAAATAAAGATTCAAAATACCCATGTAATATCGCATATTTGTATAAAAATATACATACAAAAAAACACATAAGATAATTAAATTTGTATTAAATTAAATATACAAAATGCACATACAATAAAGTAAATTTGTATTGAAATAGATGTACAAAATACACATCAAAAATGTAAATTTGTATCAAAATAAATATAAGAATACAGATAAAATAGAGTAAATTTCTTTGAAGATATACATACAAAATACATATAAATGATGTAAATAAATATAAAAATATATATAATAAATACACCTAAAATAACGTAAATTCGTATCAAAATAAATAAACAAAATTGCGATAAAAGAACGTAAATTTGTAGGAAAATAAATATGCAAAATACACATAAAATAACGAGAATGTGTATAAAAATATATATGAAAATACACAAAAATAGTTTCAATTTTTATGAAAATAGATATACAAAATACATATATAATTAGTTAAATTTGTATTTAAATACATGTACAAATTACACATAAAATAATGTAAATTTGTATTGAATGAAAACAAATACACATAAAATAACGTACATTTTTATAAAATATATATACAAAATACACATAGAATAATGTAAAATCGCATCAAAATAAATACACAGAATATCAATAAAATAATGTAAATTTGTATGAAAATAAAGATGCAAAATACAAATAAAATAAAGCATATTTTTTTTAAAAATACATATACAAAAATACACATAGAATAAATAAATTTATATTAAAATTAATATACAAAATGCACATACAATAAGATAAATTTGTATTGAAAATATGTAAAATACACATAAAACAATGTAGATTTGTTTCAAAATATATATACGAATACACATAAAATAATGTAGATATCTTAAGAAATATATATACAAAATACACATGAAATGATGTAAATACGTATAAAAATGAAAATACAAAATACACATTAAATAATGTAGAATCGCGTGAAAATAAATAAACAAAATATCAATAAAAGAATGTGTATTTGTATGAAGACAGATATTCAAAATATACATAAAATAACCTAAATTTGTATAAAACTATATACAAAAATACACAAAAATAGTTTAAATTTGTATGAAAATAGATATACAAAATACACATATAATTAGGCAAATTCGTATTGAAATACATATACAAAAATACACATAAAATAATAATTAAATTTGAATAAAAAATATATCAACAAATACATTTAAAATAACGTAAGTTTGTATAAAATATATATACAAAATACACCTTAAATAATGTAAATATGTGTGATAAAATATATTTACAAATCACAAATAGAATAATGTAAAATCGTATCAAAATAAATACACAGAATATTAATAAAATAATGTAAGTTTGTATGAAAATAAAGATGCAAAATTCCCATAAAACGAAAATAAAGATGCAAAATTCCCAAAAAATAGCGCATTTTTTTTTTAAATATATATACCAAAATACACATAAAATATTTAAATTTTTATTGAAATAGATATACAAAATGCACATACGTTATGGTAAATTTGTATTGAAAGATATATGCAAATATACATATAAATTTGTCTCAAAATATATATATAATACACATAAAATAACGTAGATTTCTGTAAAAATATATATACAAAATACACATAAAATTAAGTAAATACGTATAAAAAATGTATACAAAAAACAAATAAAACAATGTAAATTCGAATCAAAATAAATAAACAAAATACAAATAAAAGAATGTGTATTTGTATAAATATAAATATACAAAATACACATAAAATAACGTAAATTTGTGTAAAACTATATACAAAAAATACACAAAAGTAATTAAATTTGTATGAAAATAGATATACAAAATACACATAAAATAAGCTAAATTTGAATTGAAATATATATACAAAATACCTAAAATAATGTAAATTTGTATCAAAATATTTATACAAATACACATATAATAACGTTAATTTGTATAAAAATATTTAAACAAAATACTCATTAAATACTTTAAATTCGTAAAAAAAATATGTACAAGATACACATATAATAATGTAGTTCGTGTCAAAATAAATAAACAAAAAAACAATAAATTAATGTAAATTTGTATGAGAAAACATATACAAAATACACATAAAAATATATGTACAAAAATGCACGTAAAATAAAGTAAATTTGCTTAAAAATATATATACAAAACACACATTAAATAATGTAAATGGGTATAAAAATATGCATACAAAATACCTATGAAATAATCTAAATTCGTATAGATTTAAATTAACAAAATACCAATAAAATAATGTAATTATGGATGAAAATATATATAGAAAATACACATAAAATAGCCTAAATACAATTAAAATTAACACATAAAATAATTTAAAATTGAATGAAATAAATATACAAAATAACCTTAAAATAAGGTAAATTTGTAATGAAATATATGTACAAAATACACATAAAATAATGTCAATTTGTATGAAAATACACATAAAATAACATTAATTTGTTTAAAATTTGTATCAAAATATATACGAATACACACAATAAAATAACGTAGTTTTTTTTATGAAAATATATATACAAAATACACATAAAAAATGTAAATACGTAGAAAAACATATATACAAAATACTCATAAAATAATGTAAATTCATATCAAAATAGATAAACCAAATTCCAATAAAAGAATGTATATTTGTAGGAAAATATATATACAAAATATAGATAAAATAACTAAAATTTGTATAAAAATATATACAAAAATACACAAAAATAATTTAAATTTGTTAGAAAATAGATATGCAAAACACACATAAAGCTACGCAAATTTGTATTGAAATATATATACAGAACACACATAAAATATTATAAATTTGTATGAAAATATATAAACAAATACACTTAAAATAAAGTAAATTTGGATAAAATATATATACAAAATATACATTAAATATTTTAAATATGTATAAAAATATATATACAAAATACTCATAAAATAAAGCTAAATCGTATCAAAATAAATAAACAGAGTATCAATAACATAATGTAAATTTGTATGAAAATAAAGATGCAAAATAGCCATATAATAACGCATATTTGTATAAAAATATATATACAAAAATACATATAAAATAATTAACTTTGTATTAAAATAAATATACAAAATGCGCATACAATAAAGTAAATTTGTATTAAAATAGATATGCAAAATACACATCAATAATGTTAATTTGTATATAAATATATATGCGAATACTCATAAAATATAGTAAATTTCTATGAAAATATACATACAAAATACATATAAAATGATGTAAATATGTATAAAAATATACATACCAAATATACCTCAAATAACGAAAATTCGTATCAAAATAAATAAAAAAAATTTCGATAAAAGAACGTATATTTGTAGGAAAATAAATATACAAAATACACATAAAGTAACGAAAATTTATATAAAAATATATACAAAAATACACAAAAAATATTTTCTATTTGTATAAAAAAGATATACAAAATACACATATAATTAGTTAAATTTGTATTTAAATACTTGTGCAAAATTCACATAAAATAATGTAAATTTTGTATGAAATAAAAACAAATACACATAAAGTAACGTACATTTGTATAAAATATACATATACCCAAAATAAACATAGAATAATGTATAATCGAGTCAAAATAAATACAAAGAATATCAATAAAATAATGTAAATTTGTATGAAAATAAAGATGCAAAATACCCCTAAAATAAAGCAAATTTTATTAAAAATACATATTCATAAATACACATAGAATAATTAAATTTGTATTAAAATTAATATAGAAAATGCACATTCAATAAGGGAAATTTGTATTAAAAAAATATGCAAAATACACATAAAACAGTGTAAATTTGTTTCAAAATATATATACGAATACAAATAAAATAAAGTAGATTTCTATAGAAATATATATACAAAATACACATGAAATGATATAAATACGTATAAAAAAAATATATACAAAATACACATTAAATAAAATAAATTTGCGTCAGAATAAATAAACAAAATATCAATAAAAGTATGTGTATTTGTATGAAAATAGATATACAAAATACACATGAAATAAACTAAATTTGTTTAATACTATATACAAAAATAAACAAAAATAATTTAAATTTGTATGAAAATAAATATACAAAATACATATAAAATTAGGTAAATTTGTATTTAAATACATATACAAAATACACTTAAAATAATGTAAATTTGAATGAAAATATATAAACAAATACACTTAAAATAAAGTAGATTTGTATAAAATATAAATATACAAAATACACATTAAATAATGTAAATATATATAAAAAAATAAATACAAAACACAAATAGAAAAAAGAAAAATCGTATCAATATAAATACACAGAATGTTAATAAAATAATGTAAATTTGTATGAAAATTAAGATGCAAAATACCCATAAAATAACGCATTTTTTATAAAAATATATATACCAAAATACACATAAAATAATTGAGTTTGTATTAAAATAAATATACAAAATGCACTTACAATAAGGTAAATCAGTATTGAGATAGATATGCAAAATACATATAAACAATGTAAATTTATTTATAAAAAATATATATATATATATATATATATATATATATATATATATATAAATATATATATATATATATATATATATATATATATATATATATATATATATATATATATATATATAAAATAAGGTAGATTTCTATAAAAATATATATACAAAATACACGTAAAATTAAGTAAATACGTATTAAAAAATGTAGATAAGATACACATAAAATAAAGTAAACTCGTATGTGTATTTGTATAAATATAAATATACAAAATACACATTAAATAACGTAAATTTGTATAAAACTATACACAAAAATACACAAAAGTAATTAAATTTGTATGAAAATAGATATACAAAATACAGAAAATAAGCCAAATTTGAATTGAGATATATATACAAAGTACATAAAATAATGAAAATTTGTATCAAAATATTTGTAAAAATACACATATATAAAGTAAATTTGTATAAAAAGATATAAACAAAATACTTATTAAATAATGTAAATACGTATAAAAAATTGGTACAAAATACACATATAATAATGTAATTCGTATCAAAATAAATGAACAAAATACCAATAAAATAATGTAAATTTGTACGAGAAAACATATACAAAATACACATAAAATAACGGAAATTTCTCTAAAAATATATATACAAAAATGCACATAAAATAAAGTAAATTTGCATAAAAATATATATACAAAACACACATTAAATAATGTACAGTCGGCTATAGAGAGTAGTGACACACTGTCCAGTAAGTTTCGTTCAGAAAGCGACATCTGGCAACCCCTCCACGCGACATGAAAATTATTATATCCTATCGAAATCGTACTGTTGTGGTGATCGGTGGTCACAGGGGCACTCTACATAATTTTAAGATAGATATTTATCAAAAGTGGCCGTCGCTAACGCTTAATAAATATTTTATCTTTAGGCTCTGTCGCTACATTCTGACACGAGCTTTTAGTTTCGTTCAAATTTAGTCAAGAGCAACTCTGAGTTGTTTATCAAACTATGATACATTTAAAAATATACTGCACTTATCAAGGGAGATTGTTATGCCTTTTGACTTAAAAAATAAATCCCTGACAGCCAAGATCTTGTTCTTTATTAAAAAAAAATATATACGTAATAATAGGCTATAAACGTTCACATGACGGCGTCGTCGATCGCGGGCTTTTCTACCCTCGCACTCAACACACACACACACACACACACACACACACACACACACACGTATTTATACTTAGATATTACGTAATCTTCACGGAGAAATTATTTTAGATTTTTGATGATCTGAATTGTCTTTGAGGCTTTATAGTGACGGGAATTAAGGCTGCGAGTTAAACAGACCCTCAAGCCTATTTGCTGTTTGATGGTAAGGAGCATTAGTCACTGCCTGCCTCTGTGAAGGACAGCATTGCACGCGGTATTTTCAAAGTTTAATAAGAAAAAGTGTTTCAGACTGTTCGTGATGTTTTACCTCGTCATCATCATCATCATCATGTAGAAGACATTCGTTATCGCATTTCTAAATTGATTTCATGTAATTTGGTATATTTCTAACCACATTATATTATAATATAATATAATATTATACAACATTATAATTTTACGGTCACACACACACTGTACACACTGAAACGCGTCACTAACATCACCAGTGAATGCGCCACCGTGGTATAGTTGCCATATACCGCCACCAGGCTATACATTCTGAAAACCGTGACACTACTCTCTATCGTCGACTGTACATGCGTATAAAAATATGTATACAAAATACCTATGAAATAATCTAAACTCGTATCGAATTAAATTAACAAAATAACAATAAAATAATGGAATTTTGGATGAAAATCTATATAGGAATTACAAAAAAAACTAAATACAAATACAAATATACACATAAAATAATTAAAAATTGGATGAAATAAATATACGAAATAAACATTAAATAAGGTAAATTTGTAATGAAATATATGTACAAAACTCACATAAAATAATATAAATTTGTTTGAAAATATATATACAAATACACATAAAATAACATGAATTAGTATAAAAATATATATTCAAAATAAACATTAAATAATGTATAAAAATATATATACAAAGTACATATAAAATAATGAAAATTCGTATCAAAATAAATCAACAAAATACCAATAAAATAATATATATTTGAATGAAAATAAATGTACAAAATACACATAACATAAGTAAAATTTGTATTAAAATATATAAATAATACCCAGAAATAATTTGTATGAAAATAGATATACAAAATACACATAAAACTAGGTAAATTTCTTTTGAAATACATATACAAAATACCCATAAGATATTGTAAATTTGTGTCAACATATATCAACAAATACACGTAACATTACGTAACGTAACGTAACGTAAATTTGTATAAAATATATATACAAAATACACATTAAATTAAGGAAAAATGTATAAAAAAATATATACAAAATACACATAGAATAATGTAAAATCGTATCAAAAAAAATGAACAGAATATCAATAAAATAATTTCTATGAAAATAAAGATGCAAAATACCCATAAAATAACGCATATTTGTATAAAAATATATATATACAAAAATACACATACAATAATTAAATTTGTATTAAAATAAATATACAAAATTCACATACAATAAGGTAAATTTGTATTGAAATAGACATGCAAAATATACATCAAATAATGTAAATTTGTATTAAAATATATATACGAAAACACATAAAATAACGTAAATTTCAATGAAAATATATATAAAAAAATACACATAAAATGATGTAAATACGTATAAAAATTTATATACAAAATACACCTAAAATAAGGTAAATTCGTATCAAATTCAATAAACTAAATTTCAATAAAAGAATGTTTATATGTAGGAAAATCATTATACAAAAAAATATATAAAAAACCTAAAATTTGTATTAAAATACATACAAAAAGTTCAAGTTCAATTTGTATGAAAATAGATATACAAAATCCACATAAAATTAGGTAAATTTGTATTGAAATATATATACAAAAACACATAGAATAATGTAAATTTGTATAAAAATATATAAACAAATAGACATAAAGTAACGCATGTTTGTATAAAATATATATAGAAAATGCACATTAAATAATGTAAATATGTAAAATAAATTATATACAAAATACACATAGAACAATGTAAAATCGTATCAAAATAAATACACAGATTATCAATCAAATAATGTAAATTTGTATGAAAATAAAGATGCAAAATACCCATTAAAAAAAAAGCATATTTGTATAAAAATATATATACAAAAATACACATCAAATAATTAAATTTGTATTAAAATAAATATACAAAATACACATATAATATGATAAATTTGTATTAAAATAGGTATGCAAAACACACATCAAACAATGTAAATTTGTTTCAAAATATATATACGAATACACATAAAAAAACGTAGATTTCTATAAAAATACAAATAAAAAATACACATAAAATGATGTAAATACGTATAAAAATATATATACAAAATACACATAAAATAATGTAAATTCATTCCAAAATAAATAACAAAATATCAATAGAAGAATGTGAATTTGTATTAAAATAAATATACAAAATAATCATAAAATAACATAAATTTGTATAAAACTATATACAAAAATACACAAAAGTAGTTTAGATTTGTATGAAAATAGATATACAAACTATACATGAAATAAAATAAATTTGTATTAAAATATATATACAAAATACATAAAATGATGTACATTTGTATCAAAAAATTTTAACAGATGCGCATAAAATAACGTAAATTTGTTTAAAAAAATAAAAACAAAATACACATTAAATAATGAAAATACGTATACAATATATATACAAAATACACATATAATAATGAAAATTCGTATCAAAATACGTAACCAAAATACCAATAAAAAAATGTAAATTTCTATGAAAAGATATATACAAAATACACAGAAAATAACGCAAATTTCTATAAAAATATATGTACAAAAAATAACATAAAATAATTTAAATTTGTATGAAAAAAAAAATACACATAAATAAGTCAAATTTGTTGTAAAATAAGTACAAAATACTCATAAAATAATGTTGATTTGTATAAAAAAATAACACAAATGCACATAACATAAAGTAAAATTGTATAAAAAATATATAAACAAAACACACATTAAATAATGTAAATGCGTATAAAAATATGTATAGAATATGCACGTGAAATAATCTAAATTCGAATCGAAATAATGAACAAAATACCGATAAGATAATGTAATTTTGAATGAAAATATATATAGAAAATACACATAAAATAACGTAAATACAAATGAATATATACACATAAAAAAAATTAAATTTGAATGAAAATAAATATAAAAATGAACATAAAATAAGGCAAATTTGTAATGAAATATATATACAAAATACACATAAAATAATGTAGATTTGTATCAAAATATATATACAAATATACGCAAAATAACATAAATTTGTAAAAAAAAATATATAAAAAATACACATTAAATAATGTATATACGATATATATACAAATTACACATAAAACAATGTAAATTCGTATCAAAATAAATCAACAAAATACCAATAAAATAATATACATTTGTGTGAAATTAAATTTACAAAATACACATAACATAACTAAAATTTTTATTAAAATCTATAAAAAAAAAACAGAAATAATTTAAATTTGTATGAAAATAGATATACACAATACGCATAAAATTAGGTAAATTTGTTTTGAAATATACGTATATACAAAATACCAATAAAATATTGTAAATTTCCATCAAAATATATAGATAAACAAACCAAAAATAACGTAAATTTTATATATATATATATATATATATATATATATATATATATATATATATATATATATATATATATATATATATATATATATATATATATATATATATATATACATTAAATAATGTAAATTTGTAAGGAAAATATATACAAAATACACCAAGAATAATGTAAAATTGTATCAGTATAAATATACATAATATCAATGAAGTAATGTAAAATATTATGAAAATAAAGATGCAAAATACCAATAAAATTAATCATATTTAAAAAAATAAATATATACAAAAATACACATAAAATACTTAAATTTGTATTAAAATAAATATACAAAATACACATACAATAAGGAATTTTTTTATTGAAATAGATATGCAAAATACATATAAAATAATATAAATTTGTATCAAAAGATATATGAATACTCAAAATAAAATAACGTAAGTTTTTATGAAAATATATATACAAAATACACATAAAATAATGTAAATACGTAGAAAAATATATATACAAAATACACATAAAAATAATGTAAATTAGTATCAAAATGAATAAACAAAATTCCAATAAAAGAATGTATATTTGTAGGAAAATATATATACAAAATACAAATAAATTAACTAAAATATGTATAAAAATATATACAAAAAATACACAAAACTAATATAAATTTGTTTGAAAATAGATATGCAAAGTATACATAAAATTAGGCAAATTTGAATTAAAATACATATACAAAATACACATTAAATAATGTAAAATTGTATGAAAATATATAAACAAAAATGCATAAATTTGCATAAAATATATATACAAAATATACATTAAATAATGTAAAATCGTTTCAAAATAAATAAACAGAATATCAATAAAATAATGTAAATTTGTATGAAAATAAAGATTCAAAATACCCATATAATAACGCATATTTGTATAAAAATATACATACAAAAAAACACATCAAATAATTAAATTTATATTAAAATAAATATACAAAAGGCACATTCAATAAAGTAAATTTGTATTGAAATAGATATGAAAAATACACATCAATAATGTAAATTTGTATCAAAATATTATACGAATACATATAAATTAGAGTAAATTTTTATGAAAATATACATACAAAATACATATAAATGATGTAAATAAGTATAAAAATAAATATACCAAATACACCTAAAATAATGAAAAGTCGTATCAAAATAAATAAACAAAATTCAGATAAAAGAATGTATATTTGTAGGAAAATAAATATACAAAATACACATAAAATAACGAAAATTTGTATAAAAATTTATACAAAAATACACAAAAATAGTTTCAATTTGTATGAAAATAGATATACAAAATACACATATAACTATTTAAATTTGTATTTAAATACATGTACAAAATACACATAAAATAATGTAAATTTGTATGAAATGAAAACAAATACTCATAAAATAACGTACATTTTTATAAAATATATATACAAAAAACACATAAAATAATGTAAAATCGTATCGAAATAAATACACAGAATATCAATAAAATAATGTAAATTTGTATGAAAATAAAGATGCAAAATTCCAATAAAATAAAGCATATTTTTTATAAAAATACATATACAAATACATAGAATAATCAAATTTGTATTAAAATTGATATACAAAATGCACATACAAAAAGCTAAATTTGTATTGAAAAATATGGAAAATACACTTAATACAAAGTAAATTTGTTTCAAAATATATATACGAATACACATAAAATAACGTTGATTTCTATAGAAATAAATATACAAAATACACATGAAATGATGTATATACGAATAAAAATATATATACAAAATACACATTAAATAATGTAAACTCGTGTCAAAATAGATAAACAAAATATCATGAAAAGAATGTGTATTTGTATGAAAATAGATATACAAAATACACATAAAATAACCTAAATTTGTATAAAACTATATACAAAAATAATAAAAAATGATTTAAATTTGTATGAAAATAAATATACAATATACACATAAAATTAGGTAAATTTGTATTGAAATACATATACAAAATACATATACAAAATTAATTAAATTTGGATGAAAATATATAAACAAATACACTTAAAATAACGTAAATTTGTATAAAATATATATACAAAATACACATTAAAAATGTAAATATTTAAAAAAAAATATATATGGATTAAAATAAACATACAAAATGCATATACAATAAGATAGATTTGTATTGAAATAAATAAGCAAAATATATAAAAAACAATGTAAATTTGCTTCAAAATATATACACGATTACACATAAAATAACGTAGATTTCTAAAAAAATAAATATACAAAATATACCTAAAATGAAGTAAATACGAATAAAAAAATGTATACAAAATACAGATAAATTAATGTAAACTCTGATCTAAATAAATAAACAAAATACCAATAAAAGAATGTGTATTTGCATAAATATAAATATACTAAATACACATAAAATAACGTAAATTTGTATAAAAATATATACAAAAAAAAGTAATTAAATTTGTATGAAAATAGATATACAAAATACACATAAAGTAAGCTAAATTTGTATTGAAATATATATACAAAATACATAAAATAAAGTAAATTTGTATCAAAATACTTATACAAATACACATATAATTACGTAGATTTGTATAAAAATATATAAACAAAATACACATTAAATAATTAAATAAGTATAAAAAATATGTACAAAATACACATATAATCATGTAATTCGTATCAAAATAAATAAACAAAATACCAATAAAATTATATAAATTTGTATGAGAAAACATTTACAAAATACACATAAAATAAAGCAAAGTACTTTAAAACTATATGTACAAAAAAGCACATAAAATAAAGTAAATTTGTATAAAAATATATATTCAAAACACATTAGATAATGTAAATGCGTATAAAAATATGCACACAAAATAACTATTATAAAATCTAAATTCGTATCGAATTAAATTAAGAAAATACCAATAAAATTATGTAATTTTGGATGAAAATATATTTAGAAAATACACAAAACTACCTAAATACAAATACAAAAATACACATAAAATAATTTAAAATTAAATGAAATAAATATACAAAATAAACATAAAATAAGGTAAATTTGTAATGAAATATATGTACAAAATACACATAAAATAATATAAATTTGTATGAAAATATATAAACAAATACAATAAAATAACATGAATCTGTATTAAATTTGTATCAAAATATATACGAATACACAAAATAAAATAACGTAAATTTTTATGAAAATATGTATACAAAATACACATAAAATAATGTAAATACGTAGAAAAATATATATACAAAATACATATAAACTAAAGTAAATTCGTATAAAAATAAATAAACAAAATTCAACTAAAAGAATGTATATTTGTAGGAAAATATATATACAAAATACAAATAAAATAATTAAAATTTGTATAAAAATATATACAAAAATACACAAAAATAATTTAAATTTATTTGAAAATATATATGTAAAATACACATAAAACTAGGCAAATTTGTATATGAATACATATACAAAATACACATAAAATAATGTAAATTTGTATGAAAATATATAAACAAAAACATAAAATAACGTAAATTTGCAGGAAATATGTATACAAAATATACATTAAATACTGTAAATATGTATGAAAATATATACACAATATATATATATATATATATATATATATATATATATATATATATATATATATATATATATATATATATATATATATATATATATATATATATATATATATATATATATATATATATATATATATATATATATATATATATATATATATATATATATATATATATATATATATATATATATATATATATATATATATATATATATATACAAAGTATACATTAAATAATGTAAATATGTAAGGAAAATATATATACAAAATACACATAGAATAGTGTAAAATTGTATCCATATAAATATACAGAATATCAATAAAGTAATGTAAATATTAATGCAAATAAAGATGCAAAATACCCATAAAATAACTCATATTTAAAGAAAAATACACATAAAGTAATTAAATTTGTATTAAAATAAATATACAAAATACACATACAGTAACGTAAATTTGTATTGAAATAGATATGCAAATTAAACATAAAATAATGTAAATTTGTATCAAAATATATACGAATACATCCAAATAAAATAACGTAAGTTTTTATGAAAATATACAAACAAAATACCCATAAAATAATATAAATACGTAGGAAAATATATATACAAAATACACATAAAGTAATGTAAATTCGTATCAAAATAAATAAGCAAAATTTCGATAAAAGAATGTATCTTTGTATTAAAATATATATATAAAATAATAATAAAATAGCTAAAATTTGTATAAAAATATATACAAAAATACACAAAAAATAATTTTAGTTTGTTTCAAAATAGATATGCATATATACATATATATATATATATATATATATATATATATATATATATATATATATATATATATACATAGAATAATGTAAAATCGTTTCAAAATAAATAAAAGAATATCAATAAAATAATGTAAATTTGTATGAAAATAAAGATGCAAAATACCCATATAATAACGCATATATGTATAAAATATATATACAAAACACATAAGATAATTAAATTTGTATTAAAATAATTATACAAAATGCACATACATATAGTAAAATTGTATTGAAATAGATATACAAAATACATATCAATAAAGTAAATTTGTATCAAAATATATTATACGAATACACTTAAATAGAGTAAATTTCTATGAAAATATACATCCAAAATACATATAAATGATGTAAATAAGTATAAAATATATATACCAAATAATAACCTAAGATAATGTAAATTCGTATCAAAATAAATAAACAAAATTCCGATAAAAGAACGTATATTTGTAGGAAAATAAATATACAAAATACACATAAAATAACGAAAATTTGTATAATAATATATACAAAAAAAAATCAATTTGTATGAAAATAGATATACAAGATACACATATAATTAGTTAAATTTGTCTGTAAATACATGTACAAAATACACATAAAATAATGTAGATTTATATGAAATGAAAACAAATACACATAAAATAACGTACATTTTTATAAAATATATATTACAAAAGACACATAGAATAATTTAAAATCGTATCAAAATAAATACACAGAATATCAATAAAATAATGGAAATTTGTATGAAAATAAAGATGCAAAATACCCATAATATAAAGCATATTTTTATAAAAAATACATATACAAAAATACACATAGAATAATTATATTTGTATTAAAATTAATATACAAAATGCTCATACAATAAGATAAATTTGTATTGAAAAAATATGCAAAATACACATAAAACAATGTAAATTTGTTTCAAATTACTATTTTACACTATTTTACATTATTCTATTTGTGTTTTGTATATATTTTTTTATACATATTTACATTATTTAATGAGTATTTTGTATATATTTATTATATATTTTTACGTTAATTTGTATTTTGTTATTATTTTCATTTCAAATTATTTTTTTTTTATTATTATTATTATATGTATTTCATATTATATTTAATATTTATTATTTTTATTTTATTATTTTTTTTTATTTTTTTTTAAATTATTTTTTTATTTTTATTTTATTTTTTTTTTTATTTTATATATATTGTATTTTCTATTTGTATATTTATTTTGTATTACATATTTATTTTTATTATTATATATATTTTATAATATTTTTTATTTTATTTATATTTATATATACATTTATTTTATTTTATTTTTTATTTATTTTATATTTATATTATATATTTTAATTAATTTTTATTTTTATTTTTTTTATTTTTTTTAATTATAATTTTTATTTTTTTATTTTTTTTTATTTTTTTATTTTTATTTTGTTTTTTTATTTTTTTTTTTGTATTTTTTTTTTTATTTTTATTTTAATTAATATTTTTATTTTTTTATTTATATTATTTTTTTTTATTTTGATAATATTATATTCAAATATATATATATATATGAACATTTTTACATTGTTTTTTGTACATTTTTTTATTTACATTCAATACATTAAGTGTATTTTGTATATTTATTTCAATACAAATTTAAATATTTTATGTGTATTTTGTATATATATTTTATATAAATTTACGCTATTTTATGGGAATTTTGCATCTTTATTTTCATACAAATTTACATTATTTTATAAATATTCGGTGTATTTATTTTGATACGATTTTACATTATTTTATTTGTTTTTTGTATATATGTTTTTATACATATTTACATTATTTAATGTGTATCTTGCATATATATTTTATACAAATTTGTTATCTATTATCTATTTTCATACAAATACACATTCTTTTCATGATATTTTGTTTATTTATTTTGACACGAATTTACATTATTTAATATGTATTTTGTATATATATTTTTATACGTATTTACATAATTTTATGTGTATATTGTATATATATTTCTATAGAAATCTACGTTATTTTATGTGTATTCGTATATATATTTTGAAACAAATTTACATTGTTTTATATGTATTTTTGAATATCTCTTTCAATACAAATTTACCTTACTGTATATGCATTTTGTATATTTATTTCAATACAAATTTAAATATTTTATGTGTAATTTGGTATATATATTTTTATAAAAAATGCGCTATTTTATTGGAATTTTGCATCTTTATTTTCATACAAATTTACATTATTTTATTGATATTCTGTGTATTTATTTTGATAAGATTTTACATTATTCTATTTGTTTTTTGTATATATTTTTTTTTATACACATTTACATTATTTAATGTGTATCTTGCATATATGTTTTATACAAATTTACGTTATTTTAAGTGTATTTGTTTAGATATTTTCATTGAAATTTACATTATTTGATGAGTATTTTGTATATGTATTTCAATACAAATTTACATAAATTATGTGTATTTTGTATATTTTTTTTCATACAAATTTATATTATTTTTGTGTATTTTTGTATATAGTTTTTATACAAATTTAGGTTATTTTATGTTCGCATTTACATTATTTAATTTGTTTTGTATACATATTTTTATGCAAATGTACTTTATTTTATGTGCATTTTTGTACATATATTTTCATAGAAATTTGCGTTATTTTATGTGTATTTGTATATGTTTTTTCATAAAAATTTATATTATTTTATTGCTATTTTGTTTATTTATTTTGATACGAATTACATGATTATATATGTATTTTGTACATATTTTTTATACGTATTTACATTACTTAATGTGTATTTTGTTTACATATTTTAAAAAAATCTTTTTCTAGAATATTTTGATACAAATTTACATTATTTTATGTATTTTGTATATACATTTCAATTCAAATTTAGCTTATTTTATCTGTATTTTGTATATCTATTTTCATACAAATTTAATTACTTGTTGTGTTTTATAGTTTTATACAAATTTACGATATTTTATGTGTATTTTGTATATTTATATTTATACAAATACACATTATTTTGTGTGTATTTCGTATACATTTTTTTATACGTATTTACTTCATTTTATGTGTATTTTGTATATATTTTTATAGAAATCTACGTTATTTTATGTGTATTCGTATATATATTTTGAAACAAATTTACATTGTTTTATATGTATTTTGCATATCTATTTCAATAGAAATTAACCTTATTGTATGTGCATTTTTTATATTTATTTTAATACAAATTTTAATATTTTATGTGTATTTTGGTATATATATTTCTATAAAAAATGCGTTATTTTATGGGTATTTTGCATCTTTATATTCATACAAATTTACAATATTTTATTAATATTCTGTGTATTTATATTGATATGGTTTTACATTATTCTATTTGTGTTTTGTATATATTTTTTTATACATATTTACATTATTTAATGTGTATTTTTTATATATATTTGATACAAATTTACGTTTTTTAAGTGTATATGTTTATATATTTTCATTCAAATTTACATTATTTTATGTGAATTTTGTAAATGTATTTCAATGCAAATCTACCTATTTTTATGTGTATTTTGTATATTTATAATCATACAAATTTAAATCATTTTTGTGTATTTTTGTATATAGTTTTATACAAATTTAAGTTATTTTATGTGTATTTTGTGTATCTATTTTCAAACAAATACACATTCTTTTCTTGATATTTTGTTTATTTATTTTGACACGAATTTACATTATTTAATGCGTATTTTGTATATATATTTTTATACGTATTTAAATCATTTCATGTGTATTTTGTATATATATTTCTATAGAAATCTACGTTATTTTATGTGTATTCGTATATAGATTTTGAAACAAATTTACACATTTATGTGTATGTTGCATATTTTTTCAATACATTTACCTTATTGTATGAATTTTGTATATTAATTTTAATACAAATTTAATTATTCTATGTGTATTTTTGTATATGTATTTTTCAAAAAATATGCTTTATTTTATTGGTAATTTGCATCTTTATTTTTATACAAATTTACATTATCTTATTGATATTCTGCTCATTCATTTTCATACGATTTGACATTATTCCATGTGTATTTTGTATATATTTTTCATACAAATTTACGTTATTTTATATGTATTTGTTTATATATTTTGACACATATTTACAATATTTTATGGGTATTTTGTATATATATTTCAAAAGAAATTTACCTAGTTTTATATGTTTTTTTGTATATCTATTTTCATACAAACTCAAATCATTTCTATGTATTTTTGTATATATTTTAATACAAATTTTAGTTATGTTATTTGTATTTTGTAAATTTATTTTCATTCAAATATATATTATTTTATTGGTATTTTGTTGATTTATATTGATACGAATTTACATTATTTTATATGTACTTTGTATATATATTTTTATACGCATTTACATTATTTAATATTTATTTTGAATATATATTTTTATACAAATTCATGATATTTTATGTGTATTTGTATATATATTTCATTACAAATTTACTTTATTTTATTTTTATTTTGTATGTGTATTTTGTATATTTATATTTATACAAATACACATTCTTTTATTGGTATTTTGTTAATTTATTTAGTTTGGAATTTACATTCTTTTATGTGTATTTTGTATACATTTTTTTAATACGTATTTGCTTAATTTTATGTGTATTTTGTATATATATATTTTTATAGAAATCTACGTTATTTTATGTGTATTGGTATATATATTTTGAAACAAATTTACATTGTTTTATTTGTATTTTTGTATATCTCTTTCAATACAAATCTACCTTATTGTATGTGCATTTTGTATATTTTTTTTCAATACAAATTTAAATATTTTTTGTGTATTATGGTATATATATTTTTTATAAAAAATGCTCTATTTTAAGGGAATTTTGCATCTTTATTTTTATACAAATTTAAATTATTTTATTGATATTCTGTGTATTTATTTTGAAACGATTTTACATTATTCTATTTGTGTTTTGTATATATTTTTTTATACACCTTTACATAATTTAATGTGTATCTTGTATATATATTTTATACAAATATACGTTATTTTAAGTGTATTTGTTTCTAAATTTTCACTCAAATTTACATTATTTTATGTGTATTTTGTATATGTATTTCTATACAAATCTACCTAATTTTATGTGTATTTTGTACATTTATTTTCATACAAATTTAAATTATTTTTGTGTATTTTTGTATATAGTTTTATACAAATTTAGGTTATTTTATGTGTATTTTGTATATCTATTTTCATACAAATACACATTCTTTTCTTGATATTTTGTTTATTTATTTTGACGCGAATTTACATTATTTAATGTGTATTTTGTATATATATAATTTTATACGTATTTACATCATTTCATGTGTATTTTGTATACGTATTTACTTCATTTTATGTGTATTTTGTATATATATTTATATAGAAATCTACGTTATCTTATGTGTATTCGTATATATATTTTGAAACAAATTTACATTGTTTTATATGTATTTTGCATATCTATTTCAATACAAATTTACCTTATTGTATGTGTATTTTGTATATTTATTTTAATACAAATTTAAATTTTTGATGTGTATATTTGTATATATATTTAAAAAAAGGCGTTATTTATTGAGTATTTTGCTTCTTTATTTGCATATAAATTAACATTATCTTATTAATATTCTGTGTATTTATTTTGATACGATTTTACATTATTCTATTTGTGTTTTGTAAATATTTTTTTATACATATTTACATTATTTAATTTGTATTTTGTATATATATCTTATACAAATTTACGTTATTTTAAGTGTATTTTGTATATGTATATCCATACAAATTTACCTAATTTTAAGTGTATTTTGTATATTTATTTTCATACAAATTTAAACTATTTTTGTGTATTTTTGTATATAGTTTTATACAATTTTAGGTTATTTTATGTGTATTTTGTATATCTATTTTCATACAAATACACATTCTTTTATTGATATTTTGTTTATTTATTTTGACGCGAATTTACATTTTTTAATGTTTATTTTGTATATATATTTTTTATACGTATTTACATCATTTAATGTGTATTTTGTATATATATTTCTATAGAAATCTGCGTTATTTTATGTGTATTCGTATATATATTTTGAAACAAATTTACACTTTTTTTGTGTATTTTGCATATTTTTTCAATACAAATTTACCTTATTGTATCTGCATTTTGTATATTATTTTAATTCAAATTTAATTATTCTATGTGTATTTTTGTATATGTATTTTTATAAAAATATGGTTTATTTTACACGTAATTTGCATCTTTATTTTCATACAAATTTATATTATTTTATTGATATTCTGTGTATTTATTTTGATGCGATTTTACATTATTCTATGTGTATTTTGTATATATATATTTTATACAAATGTACGTTATTTTATGTGTATTTGTTTTCATTTCATACAAATTTACATTATTCTATGTGTATTTTGTACATGTATTTAAATACAAATTTAACTAATTATATGTGTATTTTGTGTATCTATTTTCATACAAATTGAAATTATTGTTGTGGTTTTTTTTTAATTGTATATATTTTTATACAAATTTTCGTTATTTTATGTGTATTTTCTATATTTATTTTCCTACACAAATACGCTCTTTTATCGGAATTTTGTTTATTTATTTTGATACGAATTTACATTATTTTAGGTGTATTTGGTATATATATTTTTATACTTTTTTACATCATTTTATATGTATTTTGTATGTATATTTTCATAGAAATATAGTCTATTTTATGTGTTTTCGTATATCTATTTTGATACAAATTTACATTATTTATGTGTATTTTGCATATCTATTTCAATGCAAATTTACTTTATTGTATGTGCATTTTAAATATTTCTTTTAATACAAATTAAATTATTTTATATGTATTTTTGTATATATATTTTTATGCAAATATGCGTTATTATATGGGTATTTTGTGTCTTTATTTTCATACAAATTTACATTATTTTGTTGATATTCTGTTTATTTATTATGACACGATTTAACATTATTCTATGTGTATTTTTTATTCATATTTACATTATTTAATGTTTATTTTATATATATATATATATATATATATATATATATATATATATATATATATATATATATATATATATATATATATATATATATATATATATATATATATATATATATATATATATATATATATATATATATATATATATATTATCCTAATTTACGATATTTTATGTGTATTTGTTTATATATTTTTATATAAATTTCCCTAATATTATGTGTATTTTGCATATATATTTTCAAACAAATTTAAATTATTTTTTGTGTATTTTTGTACATATTTTTATACAAATTTTAGTTATTTTATTTGTATTTTGTATATATATTTTCCTACAAATATACATTCTTTTATTGGAATTTTGTTTATTTACTTTGATACGAATTTACATTATTTAATGTGTATTTTGTTTATATATTTTTATATAAAATTTACGTATTTATATGTGTATTTGTAAAAATATTTTGATGCAAATTTACATTATTTTAAGTACTTTGTATATATATTTCAAATCAAATTTAGCTTATATAATGTGTATTTTGTATATCCATTTTCATTCAAATTTAATTACTTTTGAGTATTTTTGTGTATAGTTTTATACAAATTTACGTTATTTAATGTGTATTTTGTATATTTATATTTATACAAATACACATTCTTGTATTGATATTTTGTTTATATATTTTGATGCGAATTTACATTATTTTATATGTATTTTGTATACATTTTTTTATACGTATATACATAATTTTATGCGTATTTTGTATATATATTTTAATACAAATTCAATTATTTTATGTGTATTTTGGTATATATATTTTTATTAAAAGTGCGTTATTTTATGGTTATTTTGCATCTTAATGTTCATACAAATTTCCATTATTTTATTAACATTCTGTGTATTTATTTTGATACGATTTTACATTATTCTATTTGTGTTTCATATATATATATATATATATATATATATATATATATATATATATATATATATATATATATATATATATATATATATATATATATATATATATATATATATATATTTTTTTTTTTTATATGTATTTACATTATTTAATGTGTATTTTGTAAATATATTTTATTCAAATTTACATTATCTTAAGTGAATATGTTTATATATTTTCATTCAAATTTACATTATTTTAAGTGTATTTTGTGTATGTATTTAAATATAAATTTACCTAATTTTATGTGTATTTTGAATATTTATTTTCATACAAATTTAAATTATTTTTGTGTATTTTTGTATATAGTTTTATACAAATTTAGGTTATTTCATGTGTATTTTATGTCTATTTTCATACAAATACACATTCTTTTATTGATATTTTGTTTATTTATTTTGACGCGATTTTACATTATTTAATGTGTATTTTGTATATATATTTTTATACGTATTTACATCATTTCATGTTTATTTTGTAAATATATATCTATAGAAATCTACGTTATTTTAAGTCTATTCGTATATATATTTTGAAATAAATTTACACTGTTTAATGTGTATTTTGAATATTTTTTCAATACAAATTTAATACAAATTTTCAAACAAATTTAACTATTTTTGTGTATTTTTGTATAAATTTTTATACAAATTTTAGATATTTTATTTGTATTTTGTATATATATTTTCTTACAAATATACATTCTTTTATTGGAATTTTGTTGATTTATTTTGATACGAATTTACATTATTTGATGAGTATTTTGTATATATATTTTTCTACGTATCTACATTTTTTATGTTTATTTTGTATATATATTTTCTTAAAAATTTACATTATTTTATTGTGTGTATTCGTATATATTTTGATACAAATTTTAAACAAATTCATGTTATTTTATGTGTATTTGGATATATATTTTCATACAAATTTACATTATTTTATGTGAATTTTGTACATATATTTCTTTACAAATTTACCTTATTTTATGTTTATTTTGAATATTCATTTCATTCAATTTTAAATTATTTTGTGTATATTTGTATTTGTGTTTATGTTATTTTATGTTTAATTTTAATATATATTTTCATCAATAATTACATTATTTTATTGGTATTTTGTTAATTTAATTCGATACTAATTTAGATTATTTCATAGGTATTTTGTATACATATTTTTATACGCATTTACATTATTTAATGTGTGCTTTGTATATATATTTTTATGCAAATTTACCCTATTTTACGTGCATTTTTGTACATATATTTTTACAGATATTTGCGTTATTTTATATGTATTTTGTATATATTTTCTCATACAAATTTACATTAATTTATTGGTATTTTGATTATTTGTTTTCTACGAATTACATTATTATTTGTGTATTTTGTACATATTTTTTATACGTATTTAAAGTATTTAATGAGTATTTTGTTAATATATTTTTATACAAATTTACGTTATTATGTGTGTATTTGTATAAATATTTTGATACAAATTTACATTATTTCATGTATTTTGTATATATATTTCAATTCAAATTTAGCTTATTTTATGTGTATTTTGTATATATATTTTCATACAAATTTAATTACTTTGAGTGTATTTTTTGTATATAGTTTTATACAAATTTATATTATTTTATGTGTATTTTGTATATTTATATTTATACAAATACACATTCTTTTATTGGTATATTGTTTATTTATTTTGATTCGAGTTTACATTATTTTATGTGTATTTTGTATACATTTTTTTTATACGTATTTACTTAGTTTTATGTGTATTTTGTATATATATTTTTAAAAAAATCTACGTTATTGTATGTGTTTTCGTATATATATTTTTAAACAAATTTACATTGTTTGATATGTATTTTTGAATATCTCTTTCAATTCAAATTTACCTTACTGTATGTACATTTTGTATACTTATTTCAATACAAATTTAAATATTTTATGTGTATTTATATATATATATATATATATATATATATATATATATATATATATATATATATATATATATATATATATATATATATATATATATATATATATATATATATATATATATATATTTTATATAAAAAATGCGCTATTTTATGGGAATTTTGCATCTTTATTTTTATACAAATTTACATTATTTTATTGATATTCTGTGTATTTATTTTGATACGATTTTACATTATTCTATTTTTTTTGTATATATTTTTTTTATAAATATTTACATTATTTAATGTGTATCTTGCATATATATTTTATACAAATTTACGTTATTTTAATTGTATTTGTTTCTATATTTTCATTCAAATTTACAATATTTTATGTGTATTTTCTATATGTATTTCAATAAAAATTTACCTAATTTTATGCGTATTTTGTATATTTCTTTTCATACAAATTTAAATTATTTTTGTGTATTTTTGTATATAGTTTTATGCAAATTTAGGTTATTTTATGTACGCTTTTTCATTATTTAATGTGTGTTTTGTATACATATTTTTATGCAAATTTACTTTCCTCTATGTGCATTTTTGTACATATATTTTTATAGAAATTTGCGTTATTTTATGTGTATTTTTATATGTTTTCTCATTCAAATTTACATTATTTTATTGCTATTTGGTTATTTATTTTGATACAAATTACATGATTATATATGTATTTTGTTTATATTTTTTATACGTATTTACATTACTTAATATGTATTTTGTTTATATATTTTTAAACAAATCTACGCTATTATATGTATTTGTATAAATATTTTGATACAAATTTACATTATTTTATGTATTTTGTATATACATTTCAATTCAAATTTAGCTTATTTTATCTGTATTTTGTATATCTATTTTCATACAAATTTAATTACTTCCGTGTATTTTTGTATATAGTTTTATTCAAATTTACGTTATGTTATGTGTATTTTGTATATTTATATTTATACAAATACACATTCTTTTACTGGTATTTTGTTTATTTAATTTGATACGATTTTACATTATTTTATGAGTATTTTGTATAAATTTTTTATACGTATTTACTTCATTTTATGTGTATTTTGTATATATTTTTTATAGAAATCTACGTTATTTTATATGTATTCGTATATTTATTTTTGAAACAAATTTACATTGTTTTATATGTATTTTGCATATCTATTTCAATACAAATTTACCTTATTGTATATGCATTTTTTATATTTATTTTAATTCAAATTTTAATATTTTATGTGTATTTTGGTATATATATTTTTTATAAAAAATGTTTTATTTTATGGGTATTTTGCATCTTTATTTTCATACAAATTTACATTAGTTTATTAATATTCTGTGTATTTATTTTGATATGATTTTACATTATTCTATTTGCGTTTTGCATATATTTTTTTTATACATATTTACATTATTTAATGTGTATTTTGTATATATATTTCATATAAATTTACATTATGATTGTTAAGTGTACATGTTTATATATTTTCATTAAAATTTACATTATTTTATGTGTATTTTGTATATGTATTTCAATACAAATTTACCTAGTTTTATGTGTATTTTGAATATTTATTTTCATACAAATTCAAGTTATTTTTGTGTATTTTTGTGTATAGTTTTATAAATTTAGGTTGTTTTATGTGTATTTTGTATATCTATTTTCATACAAATACACATTCTTTTTTTGATATTTTGTTTATTTATTTTGACGCGAGTTTACATTATTTAATGTGTATTTTGCATATATATTTTTATACGTATTTACATCATTTCATGTGTATTTTCTATATATATTTCTATAGAAATCTAAGTTATTTTATGTGTATTCGTATATAGATTTTGAAACAAATTTACAATTTTATGTGTATGTTGCATATTTTTTCAATACATATTTACCTTATTGTATATGCATTTTGTATATTAATTTTAATACAAATTTAATTTTCCATGTGTATTTTTGTATTTGTATTTTTATAAAAATATGCTTTATTTTATAGGAATTTTGCATCTTTATTTCCATACAAATTTACATTATTTTTTTGATATTCTGCTCATTCATTTTGATACGATTTGACATTATTCTATGTGTATTTTGTATATATTTTTCATACAAATTTACGTTATTTTATGTGTATTTGTTTATATATTTTGACACAAATTTACAATATTTTATGTGTATTTTGTATTTATATTTCAAAAGAAATTTACCTAGTCTTATGAGTATTTTGTATATCTATATTTATACAAACTCAAATTATTTCTATGTATTTTTGTATATATTTTAATACAAATTTTAGTTATGTTATGTGTATTTTGTAAATTTATTTTCATTCAAATATATATATTACTTTATTGGTATTTTGTTGATTTATATTGATACGAATTTACATTATTTTATATGTACTTTGTATATATATTTTATTCGCATTTACAAAATTTGATATTTATTTTGAATATATATTTTCATACCCATTCATATTATTTTATGTGTATTTGTATGCATATTTTCATATAAATTTACATTATTTTATGTGTATTTTGTACATATATTTCATTACAACTTTACCTTATTTATATGTTTATTTTGTATGTGTATTTTGTATATTTATATTTATACAAATACATATTCTTTTACTGGTATTTTGATTATTTATTTTGATTCGAATTTACATTATTTTATGTGTATTTTGTATACATTTTTTTTATACGTATTTACTTAATTTTATGTGTATTTTGTATATATATTTTTATAGAAATTTACGTTATTTTATGTGTATTCGTATATATATTTTGAAACAAATTTACATTGTTTTATATGTAATTTTGCTTATCTCTTTCAATACAAATTTACCTTATTGTATGTGTATTTTGTATATTTATTTCAATACAAATTTAGATATTTTATGTGTATTTTGGTATATATATTTTTATAAGAAATGCGCTACTTTATGGGAGTCTTGCATCTTTATTTTCATACAAATTTACATTATTTTATTGATATTCTGTGTATTTATTTTGATACGAAATTACATTATTCTATTTGTTTTTTGTATATATTTTTTTTATACACATTTACATTATTTAATGTGTATCTTGCATATATATTTTATACAAACACGTTTTTTTAAGTGTATTTGTTTATATATTTTCATTCAAATTTACACTATTTTATGTTTATTTTGTATATGTATCTCAATACAAAATTTACTTAATTTTTTGTGTATTTTGTATATTTCTTTTTATACAAATTTAAATTATTTTTGTGTATTTTTGTATATAGTTTCATACAGATTTAGGTTATTTTATGTACACATTTACATTATTTAATGTGTGTTTTGTATATATATTTTTATGCAAATTTACTTTATTTTATGTGCATGTTTGTACATATTTTTTTTTATAGAAATTTGCGTTATTTTATGTGTATTTTTATATGTTTTCTCATACAAATTTACATTATTTTATTGCTATTTTGTTTATTTATTTTGATACGAATTACATGATTATATGTGTATTTTGTACATATTTTTTATACGTATTTACATTACTTAATGTGTATTTTGTTTATATATTTTTAAACAAATCTACGTTATTATATGAATTTGTATAAATATTTTGATACAAATTTACATTACTTTATGTATTTTGTATGTACATTTCAATTCAAATTTAGCTTATTTTATCTGTATTTTGTATATCTATTTTCATACGAATTTATCTGAATTTATCTGCATATTAATTTAAATACAAATTTGATTATTCTATGTGTATTTTTGTATATGTATTTTTATAAAAATATAGTTTATTTTTTGGTTATTTTGCATTTTTATTTACATACAAATTTATATTATTTTATTGTTATTCTGTGTATTTATTTTGATGCGATTTTACATTATTCTATGTGTATTTTGTATATATATTTTAAACAAATGAACGTTATTTTATGTGTGTATTTGTTTTCATTTCATACAGATTTACATTATTTTATGTGTATTTTGTACATGTATTTATTTATTTATTTATTTATTTATTTATTTTTTTTTTTTTTTACATTGCAGCCTATTGCGCCGGTAGGCTTCTTCCGGTGGATCCTGATGGTCGGTCCAAGGCTTCTTTCCGGTAGGTCCTGATGGTCGGCCCAGCCCGTTCTGGCGCAGGCGAGTGTTTATAGTGGCGCCATCTTGCATTGGCTCATGCTGCCCTCCCAGAGCTCATCTTTGATCCTAGAATCTAGAGTCCGGGTTGATAGGTGGTCTTCTGGACAGCATGTGGGTAGTTTTAAGCCACTCGGCGGCGGCTGAAAAATTTAACTAATTATATGTGTATTTTGTATATATATTTTCATACAAATTGAAATTATTGTTGTGTTTTTTTGGGTATATATTTTTATACAAATTTTCGTTATTTTATGTGTATTTTCTATATTTATTTTCCTAAACATATAGGTTCTTTTATCGGAATTTTGTTCATTTATTTTGATACGAATTTACATTATTTTAGGTGTATTTGGTATATATATTTTTATACTTTTTTACATCATTTTATATGTATTTTGTATGTAAATTTTCATAGAAATTTACTTTATTTTATGTGTATTCCTATATATATTTTGATACAAATTTCCATTATTTATGTGTATTTTGCATATCTATTTCAATGCAAATTTAATTTATAGTATGTGCATTTTGAATATTTATTTTAATACAAATTAAACTATTTTATATGTATTTTTGTATATATATTTTTATGCAAATATGCGTTATTATATTGGTATTTTGCGTCTTTATTTTCATACAAATTTACATTATTTTATTGATATTCTGTATATTTATTTTGATACGATTTAACTTTATTCTATGTGTATTTTGTATATATATATATATATATATATATATATATATATATATATATATATATATATATATATATATATATATATATATATATATATATATATATATATATATATATATATATATATATATATATATATATATATATATATATATATATATATATATATATATATATATATATATATATATATATATATATATATATATATATATATATATATATATATATATATATATATTTACGTTATATATTTATATATATATATATATATATATATATATATATATTTATATATATTTATGTGTATTTGTTTATATATTTTATACAAATTTACATTGTTTTATGTGTATTTTGTATATGTATTTCAATACAAATTCGCCTAATTTTATGTGTATTTTGCATATATATTTTCAAACAAATTTAAATTATTTATTGTGTTTTTTATATATATTTTTATACAAATTTTAGTTATTTTATTTGTATTTTGTATATATATTTTCCTACAAATATACATTATTTTATTGGAATTTTGTTTATTTATTTTGATACGAATTTACATTATTTTATGTGTATTTTGTATATATATTTTTCTACGTATTTAAATTATTTTATGTGTATTTTGTGTATACATTTTCATAAAAATTTACGTTATTGTATTGTGTGTATTCGTATATATACCAATTCATGTTATTTTATGTGTGTATGTATATATATTTTCATAGAAATTTATATTATTTTATGTGTATTTTTACATATATTTCATTACAAATTTACCTTATTTTATGTTTATTTTCTTTATTTATTTCATTCAATTTTAAATTATTTTATATGTTTATTTGTATTTGTATTTAGGTTATTTTTTGTGTATTTTCTATATATATTTTCATCCAAAATTACATTATTTTATTGGTATTTTCTTAATTTAACTCGATACGAATTTAGATTATTTCATAGGTATTTTGTATACATTTTTTTATACTTATTTACATTATGTATTGTGTGTTTTGTATATATTTTTTAATGCAAATTTATTTTATGTGCATTTTTATACATATATTTTTATAGAAATTTGCGTTATTTTATGTGTATTTTGTATATGCTTTCTCATAAAAATTTACATTATTTTATATGTATTTTGTTTATTTGTTTTGGTACGAATTACATGATTATATGTGTATTTTGAACATATTTTTTTATACGTATTTACATTATTTAATGTGTATTTTGTTTATACATTTTTATATAAAATTTACGTAATTATATGTGTATTTTTAAAAATATTTTGATAGAAATTTACTTTATTTTATGTATTTTGTATATATATTTTATTTTAATTAAGCTAATTTTGTGTGTATTTTGTATATCTATTTTCATACAAATTAAATTACTTCTGTGTATTTTTGTATATAGTTTTATATAAATTTACGTTATTTTATGTGCATTTTGTATATTTATATTTATACAAATACACATTCTTTTATTGGTATTTTGTTTATTTATATTTATACGAATTTACATTATTTATGTGTATTTTGTTAAAAAAAATTTATACGTTCTTACTTAATATTATGTGTATTTTATATATGTATTTTTATAGAAATCTAGGTTATTTTATGTGTATTCGTATATATATTTTGAAACAAATTTACATTATTTTATCTGTATTTTGCATATGTATTTCAATACAAATTTAAGTTATTGTATGTGCATTTTGTATATTTATTTTAATACAAATTCAAATATTTTATGTGTATTTTGGTATCCATAATTTTATAAAAAATGCGTTATTTTATAGGTATTTTGCATCTTAATTTTCATACAAATTTACATTATTTTATTAATATTCTGTGTATATATTTTGATACGATTTTACATTATTCTATGTGTTTTGTATATTTTTTTATACATATTTACATTATTTAATGTGTATTTTGTATATTTATTTTATACAAATTTTCATTATTTTTTGTGTATTTGTTTATATATTTTCATTTAAATTTATATTATTTGATGTGTATTTTGTATATGTATTTCAATAGAAATTTACCTAATTTTATGTGTATTTTGTATATTTCTTTTCATACAAATTTAAATTATTTTTGTGTATTTTTTGTATATAGTTTTATACAAATTTATGTTATTTTATGTACGCATCTACATTATTTAATGTGTGTTTTTTTTATATATTTTTATGCAAATCTACTTTATATTATGTGCATTTTTGTACATATATTTTTATAGAACTTTGCGTTATTTTATATGTATTTATATATGTTTTCTCATACAAATATACATTATTTTATTGCTATTTTGTTTATTTAGTTTGATACGAATTACATGATTATATATGCATTTTGTACATATTTTTTATACGTATTTACATTACTTATTGTGTATTTTGTTTATATATTTTTAAACAAATTTACGTTATTATATGTATCTGTATAAATATTTTGATACAAATTTACATTATTTTATGTATTTTGTATATACATTTCAATTCATATTTAGCTTATTTTATCTGTATTTTGTGTATCTATTTTCACACGAATTTAAATACTTCTGTGTATTTTTGTATATAGTTTTATACAAATTTACGTTATTTTATGTGTATTTTGTATATTTATATTTATACAAATACACCTTCTTTTATTGGTATTTTGTGTATTTATTTTGATACGAATTTACATTATCTTATGTGTATTTTGTATACATTTCCTTTTCGTATTTACTTCATTTTATGTGTATTTTGTATATATATTTTTATAGAAATCTACGTTATTTTATGTGTATTCGTATATATATTTTGAAACAAATTTACATTGTTTTATATGTATTTTGCATATCTATTTCAATACAAATTTACCTTATTGTATGTGCATTTTGTATATTTATTGTAATACAAATTTAAATAATTTATGTGTATTTTGGTATATATATTTTTATAAAAAATGCGTAATTTAATGGGTATTTTGCATCCTTATTTTCATACAAATTTACATTGTTTTATTAATATTCTGTGTATTTATTTTGATACGATTTTACATGATTCTATTTGTGTTTGGTATATATTTTTTTATACATATTTACCTTATTTAATGTGTATTTTGTATATTTTAAAACAAATTTACGTTATTTCATGCGCATCTGTTAAAATATTTTGATACAAATTTACATTATTTTATGTATTTTGTATATATATTTCAATACAAATTTAGTTTATTTTATGTATATTTGGTATATCTATTTTCATACAAATTTAAATTATTTTTGTGTATTTTTGTATATAGTTTTATACAAATTTACGTTATTTTATGTTTATTTTGTATATTTATTTTCACAGAAATTCACATTCTTCTATTGGTATTTTGTTTATTTATTTTGCTACGAATGTATATATTTTTATACATAAATACTTCATTTTATGTGTATTTTTTATTTGTATTTTTATAGAAATCTACGTTTTCTTTATGTGTATTCGTATATATATTTTGAAATAAATTTACATTGTTTGATGTGTGTTTTGCATATCTATTTCAATATAAATTTATCATATTGTATGTGCATTTTGTATATTTATTTTAATACAAATTTAATTATTTGATGTGTATTTTTGTATATATGTTTTTTTAAAAAAATTTTTTTTTTTTGGTGTTTTTTTTCTTTTTTTTTTTGATTGATTACAGTATTTTTATTTGATTGATATTTTTATTTATTTTGGATGATTTTTTATTGTTCTTATATTTATTTTTTATTTATTTTTTATTTTTTTATTTACATTATTTAATGTATATTTTCATATATTATTTTAAAATAATATATTTATATTATTATATTTATATATATTTTTTTAAATTTTATTTTTTTACGTATTTTTTGTATATATTTTATATAAATTTTTTTAATTTTTTTTTATTTTTTGTTTTTTTTATTTTTTTACAAATTACTTTATTTTTTTGTTTTTTTTTTTTATTTTATTTTTTTTTTTGTTTTTTTTATATTTTTATGTATTTTGATTTTCCTACATTTCTACATATTTTTTTTTTTTTTTTTTTTTGTTTTTTGATACATTTAGATGTATTTTGTATATATATTTTCATAGAAATTTACGTTATTTTATGTGTTGTATATATATTTTAATACAAATTTACATTATTTGATGTGTATTTTGCATATCTATTTTAATACAAATCTAGCTTATTGTATGTGCATTTTGTATATTTATTTTAATATAAATTTAATTATTTTATGTGTATTTTTGTATATATATTTTTATACAAATATGCGTTATTTTATGGGTATTTTGCATGTCTATTTTCATAGAAATTTACATTATTTTATTGATATTCTGTTCATTTATTTTAATTCGATTTTCATTATTCTATGTGTATTTTGTATATATATTTTTTTCATTTTTCCTTAATTCAATATGTATTTTGTATATATATTTTATACAAATTTACTTTACGTTACGTTACGTTACGTTACGTTACGTGTATTTGTTGATATATGTTGACACAAATTTACAATATCTTATGGGTATTTTGTATATATATATTTCAAAAGAAATTTACCTAGTTTTATCTGTAATTTGTATATCTATTTCCACAAATTCAAATTATTTCTCGACATTTTTTACATATTTTAATACAAATTTTACTTATGTTATGTGTATTTTGTAAATTTATTTTCATTCAAATACATATTATTTTATTGGCATTTTGTTGATTTATTTTGATAAGAATTTACATTATTTTATATATACTTTGTATATATATTTTTATACATTATTTAATGTTTATTTTGAATATATATTTTTATACTAATTCATGTTATTTTATGTGTATTTGTCTATATATTTTCATTCAAATTTATATTATTTTATGTGTATTTTCTACATATATTTCATTACAAATTTACCTTATTTTATGTTTATTTTGTATATTTATTTATTTCAATTTTAAATAATTTTATTTTTGGTATTTGTATTTGTATTTAGGTTATTTTATGTGTATTTTCTATATATATTTTCATCCAAAATTCCAATATTTTTTTATTATTTAGTTAATTTAATTCGATACGAATTTAGATTATTTCATTGGTATTTTGTATACATATTTTTATACGCATGTACATTATTTAATGTGTGTTTTGTATATATATTTTTATGCAAATTTACTTTATTTTGTGCTTTTTCGTATATATATTTTTATAGAAATTTGCGATATTTTTTGTGTATTTTGTATATGTCTTCTCATACAAATTTACATTATTTTATTGGTATTGTGTTTATTTATTTTGATACGAATTACATTATTATCTGTGTATTTTGTACAATTTTTTTATACGTATTAACTTTATTTAATGAGTATTTTGTTTATATATTTTTATACAAATCCACTTTATTATATGTGTATTTTTATAAATATTTTCATACAAATTTACATCATTTTATGTACTTTGTATATATATTTCAATTCAAATTTAGCTTATTTTATGTGTATTTTGTATATCCATTTTCATAAAAATTTAATTACTTTTGTGTATTTTTGTGTATAGTTTTATACAAATTTACGTTATTTAATGTGTATTTTGTATATTTATATTTATACAAATACACATTCTTGTATTGGTATTTTGTTTATTTATTTTGATACGAATTTACATTATTTTATGTGTATTTTGTATACATTTTTTTATACGTATTTACGTATTTTTACGTATTTTGTATATATATTTTAATACAAATTCAATTATTTAATGTGTATTTTGCTATATATATTTTTATAAAAAATGCGTTATTTTATGGGTATTTTGCATCCTAATTTTCATACAAATTTACATTATTTTATTAACATTCTGTGTATATATTTTGATACGATTCTACATTATTCTATTTGTGTTTTATATATATTTTTTATATATATTTACATTATTTAATGTGTATTTTGTATATATATCTTATACAAATTTACATTATTTTAAGTGTATTTGTTTATATATTTTCATTCAAATGTACATTATTTTAAGTTTATTTTGTATATGTATTTAAATACAAATTTACCTAATTTTATGTGTATTTTGTATATTTATTTTCAACAAATTTAAATTATTTTTGTGTATTTTTGTATATAGTTTTATACAAATTTGTGTTAATTCATGTGTATTTTGTATGTCTATTTTCATATAAATACACATTCTTTTATTGATATTTTGTTTATTTATTTTAACGCGAATTTACATTATTTAATGTGTATTTTGTATATATATTTTTATATTTATTTATATCATTTCATGTGTATTTTGTAAATATATTTCTATAGAAATCTACGTTATTTTATGTGTATTCGTATATATATTTTGAAATAAATTTACACTGTTTTATGTGTATTCTGCATATTTTTTCTATACAAGTTTATTACCTTATTGCATGTGCATTTTGTATATTAATTTTAATACAAATTTAATTATTCTATGTGTATTTTTGTATATGTATATTTATTAAAATATGCTTCATTTTATGGGTATTTTGCATCTTTATTTTCATACAAATTTACATTATTTTATGTGAATTTTGTACGTGTATTTAAATACAAATTTAACTAATTATATGTGTATTTTGTATATCTATTTTCATACAAATTGAAATTAATTTTCTGTATTTCTGTATATATTTTTATATAAATTTTCGTTACTCTATGTGTATTTTGTATATTTATTTTCCTACAAATATACGTTCTCTTATCGGAATTTTGTTTATTTATTTTGATACGAATTTACATTATTTATGTGTATTTTGCATATCTATTTCAATACAAATTTACTTTATTGTATATGCATTTTGTATATTTATTCAATTACAAATTTAATTATTTTATATGATTTTTTGTATATATATTTTTATACAAATATACAAATTCGTGTTATTTTATGTGTATTTGGATATATATTTTCATACAAATTTACATTATTTTATGTGTATTTTGTACATATATGTCATTACAAATTTACCTTATTTTATGTTTATTTTGTATATTTATTTCATTCAATTTTAAATTATTTTATGTGTATATATGTATTTGTGTTTGTGTATTTTGCATCTTTATTTTCATACAAACTTACATTATCTTATTTTTATTCTGTTTATTTATTTTGATACGATTTAACATTATTTTATGAGTATTTTGTATATATATTCTTATACATATTTAAAATGTTTAATGTATATTTTTTATATATATTTTATCCAAGTATACGTTATTTTATGTGTATTTGTTTATATATTTCCATACAAATTTACATTATTTTATGTGTGTTTGTATATGTATTTCAATACAAATTTGCCTAAGTTTATTTGTATTTTGCATATCTATTTTCAAACAAATTTAAACTATTTTTGTGTATTTTTGTATATATTTTTATACAAATTTTAGTTATTTTATTTGTATTTTGTATATATATTTTCCTACAAATATACATTCTTTTATTGGAATTTTGCTGATTTATTTTGATACGAGTTTACATTATTTTATGAGTATTTTGTATATATATTTTCTAAAAAAAACTACGTTATTTAATGTGTGAATTCGTATATATTTTGATACAAATTTTAAACAAATTCGTGTTATTTTATGTGTATTTGGATATATATTTTCATACAAATTTACATTATTTTATGTGTATTTTGTACATATATGTCATTACAAATTTACTTTATTTTATGTTTATTTTAAATATTTATTTCATTCAATTTTAAATTATTTTATGTGTTTATATGTGTATTTGTGTTCAGGTTATTTTAGGTGTATTTTCAATATATATTTTCATCCAAAATTACATTATTTTATTGGTATTTTGTTAATTTAATTCGATACTAATTTAGATTATTTCATAGGTATTTTGTATACATATTTTTATACGCATTTACATTATTTAATGTGTGCCTTGTATATATATTTTTATGCAAATTTACTTTATTTTACGTGCATTTTTGTACATATATTTTTATAGAAATTTGCGTTATTTTATATGTATTTTGTATATATTTTCTCTTACAAATTTACATTAATTTATTGGTATTTAGTTTATTTATTTTTATACGAATTACATTATTATATGTCTATTTTGTACATATTTTTTATACGTATTTAAAGTATTTCATGAGTATTTTGTTTATATATTTTTATACAAATTTACGTTATTATGTGTGTATTTGTATAAATATTTTGATACAAATTTACATTATTTTATGTATTTTGTATATATATTTCAATTCAAATTTAGCTTATTTTATGTGTATTATGTATATCTCTTTTCATTCAAATTTAAATACTTTTGTGTATTTTTTATATAGTTTTATAGAAATTTACGTTATTTTATGTGTATTTTGTATATTTATATTTATACAAATACACATTCCTTTATTGGTATTTTTTTTTCATTCGAATTTACATTATTTTATGTGTATTTTGTGTACATTTTTTTAAATGTATTTCCTTCATTTTATGTGTATTTTGTATATATATTTTCATAGAAATTAACGCTATTTTATGTGTATTCGTATATATATTTTGAAACAAATTTAAATTGTTTTATATGTATTTTGCATATCAATTTCAATACAAATTTACCTTATTGTATGTTCATTTTGTATATTTATTTTAATACAAATTCAAATATTTTATGTGTATTTTGGTAATATATTTTAATAAAAAATGCGTTATTTTATGGGTATTTTGCATCTTAATTTTCATGCAAATTAACATTATTTTATTAATATTCTGTGTATTTATTTTGATACGATTTTACATTATTCTATTTGTGTTTTGTATATATATTTTTTATATATATTTACATTATTCAATATGTATTTTGTATATATATTTCATACAAATTTACGTTATTTTAAGTATTCAAAATGCACATAAAATAATGTATATATTTATTATTTCTATATAATATATTCGTATCAAAATAAATAAACGAAATACCAATAAAATAATGTGTATTTATATAAATATATATATAGAAAATAAATTTGTTTCAAAATATTTATACAAATAAAATAATAAAGTAAATTTTAATAAAATATATAAACAAAATACTATTAAATATTGTAAATACGTATAAAATATGTACAAAATACATATAAATAATATAAATTCGTATGAAATAATATAATTTTGTATAAAAAACACATAAAATAAAGTAAATTTGCATAAAAATATATACAAAATACATTAAATAATGTAAATGCGTATATAATATGTATACAAAATACCTATCAATTAATCTAAATTATATAATTAAATTAACAAAATACCAATAAAATAATGTAATTTTGTGAAAAATATATATATATATATGTATATATATATATATATATATATATATATATATATATATATATATATATATATATATATATATATATATATATATATATATATATATAGAAAATAAACATAAACAGAAATACAAAATATACACATAAAATAATTTAAAATTGAATGAAATTATTATACAAAATAAACATAAAATAAGGTAAATTTGTAATGAAATATATGTACAAAATGCACATAAAATAATGTAGATTTGTATGAAAATATATATACAAATACACTTAAAATAATATGAATTTGTATAAAAATATATATTTAAAATACATATAAAATAATGTAAATGCGTATAAAAATATATATACAAAGTACATATAAAATAATGTAAATTCGTATCAAAATAAATCAACAAAATACCAATAAAATAATATATATTTGAATGAAAATAAATTTACAAAATACACATAACATAAGTAAAATTTGTATTAAAATATATACAAAAATACCCAGAAATAATTTGAATTTATATGAAAATAGATATACAAAATACATATAAAACTGGGGTAAATTTCTTTTGAAATATATATATAAAATACCCATAAAATATTGTAAATTTGTGTCAAAATATATCAACAAATAAACAAAAAATAACGTAAATTTGTATAAAATATATATACAAAATACACATTAAATAATGGAGAAGTGTATAACAATATATATACAAAATACGCATAGAATAATGTAAAATCGTTTCAAAATAAATGAACAGAATATCAATAAAATAATATAAATTTCTATGAAAATAAAGATGCAAAATGCCCATAAAATAACGCATATTTGTATAAAAATAAATATTCAAAAATACACATAAAATAATTAAATTTGTATTAAAATACATATACAAAATGCACATACAATAAGAAAAATTTGTATTGGAATAGATATGCAAAATACACATCAAATAATGTAAATCTGTATTAAAATATGTATACGAAAACACATAAAATAGCGTTAATTTCTATGAAAATATATATAAAAAATACACATAAAATGATGTAAATACGAGTAAAAATATATATACAAAATACACATAAAATGAAGGAAATACATATAAATTTTTTTTATAGAAAATACACTTCAAATAATGTAAATTCGTATCAAAATAAATCAACAAAATACCAATAAAAGAATGTGTATTTCACTAAATATAAATATACAAAATACACATAAAATAACGTAAATTTATATGAAACTATATACAAAAATACACAAAAGTAATAAAATTTGTATGAAAATAGATATACAAAATACACACAAAATAAGCTAAATTTGAATTGAAATATATATACAAAATACATAAAATAATGTAAAATTGTATCAAAATACTTATACAAATACACATATAATAATGTAATTTTTTATGAAAAAATATATAAACAAACTACTCATTAAATAATGTAAATATGTATAAAAAATATGTACAAAATACACTTATAATAATATAATTCGAATCAAAATAAATAAACGAAATACCAATGAAATAATGTATTTTTGTATGAGAAAACATATGCAAAATACACATAAAATAACGCAAATTTCTTTAAAAATATATGTACAAAAATACACATAAAATAAAGTAAATTTGCATAAAAATACATATACAAAACACATATTAAATAATGTAAATGCGTATATAATATGTATTCAAAATACCTATCAATTAATCTATATTCGTATCGAATTAAATTAACAAAATACCAAGAAAATAATGTAATTTTGGATGAAAATAAATATAGAAAATACACATAAAATAACCTAAATACAAATACAAATATAGACATAAAATAATTTAAAAATGAATGAAATTAATATACAAAATAAACATAAAATAAGGTAAATTTGTAATGAAATATATGTACAAAATACACATAAAACATGTTAATTTGTATGAAAATATATATACAAATACACATAAAATAACATGAATTTGTATAAAAATATATTTTCAAAATAAACATTAAATAATGTAAATGCGTATAAAATATATATATACAAAGAACATATAAAATAATGTAAATACGTATCAAAATAAATAAAAAAATACCAATAAAATAATATATATTTGAATGAAAATAAATTTACAAAATACACATAACATAAGAAAAATTTGTATTAAAATATATACAAAAATACCCAGAAATAATTTGAATTTATATGAAAATAGATATACAAAATACACATAAAACTGGGGTAAATTTCTTTTGAAATATATATACAAAATACCCATAAAATATTGTAAATTTGTGTAAAAAATATATCAACAAATACACAAAAAATAACGTAAGTTTGTATAAAATATATACACAAAATACATATTAAATAATGGAAAAGTGTATAAAAATAAATATACAAAATACGCATAGAATAATGTAAAATCGTATCAAAATATATGAACAGAATATCAATAAAATAATATAAACTTCTATGAAAATAAAGATGCAAAATACCCATAAAATAAAGCATTTTTGTATAAAAATATATATACAAAAATACACATAAAATAATTAAATTTGTATTAAAATTCATATACAAAATACATATACAAGAAGATAAATTTGTATTGAAATAGATATGCAAAATACACATCAAATAATGTAAATTTGTATTAAAATATGTATACGAAAACACATAAAATAGCGTAAATTTGTATGAAAATATATATAAAAAATACACATAAAATGATGTAAATACGAGTAAAAATATATATACAAAATACACCTAAAATAATGTAAATTCGTATCAAATTCAATGAACTAAATTTCAATAAAAGAATGTATATATGTAGGAAAATAAAAATACAAAATAATATATAAAATAACTAACATTTGTATAAAAATAAATACAAAAATACACAAAAATAATTTCAATTTGTATGAAAATACAAATACAAAATACACATAAAAATCAGATAAATTTGTATTGAAATACATATAAAAAATACACAAAATAATGTAAATTTGTATGAAAATATATAAACAAGTAGACATAAAATAACCTATATAAGTATAAAATATATATAGAAAATGCACATTAAATAATATAAATATGTAAAATAAAATATATACAAAATACACATAGAACAATGTTAAATCGTATCAAAATATATACACAGAATATCAACAAAATAATGTAAAATTGTAAGAAAATAAAGATGCAAAATAATCTTAAAAAAAGCACATTTTTATAAAAAATATATATACAAAAATACACATCAAATAATTAAATTTGTATTAAAATAAATATACAAAATACACATACAATATGGTAAATTTGTTTTGAAATAGATATGCAAAACACACATCAAACAATGTAAATTTGTTGCAAAATATATATACGAAAAAACATAAAAAAACGTAAATTTCTATAAAAATATATATAAAAAATACACATAAAATGATGTAAATACGTATAAAAATATATATGCAAAATACACATAAAATAATGTAAATTCGTACCAAAATAAATAAACAACATACCAATAGAAGAATGTGAATTTGAATGAAAATAAATATACAAAATACTCACAAAATAACGTAAATTTGTATAAAACTCTACACAAAAATACACAAAATAATTTAAATTTGTATGAAAATAGATATACAAAATATATATAAAATAAACAAAATTTGTACTGAAATATATATAAAAAATACATAAAATAATGTATATTTGTATCAAAATAATTAAACAAATACGCATAAAATAACGTAAATTTGTTTTAAAATATATAAACAAAATACACATTAAATTATGAAAATACGTATACAAGATATATACAAAAAACACATATAATAATGTAAATTCGTATCAAAATACATAAACAAAATAATAATAAAAAAATGTAAATTTGTATGAAAAAATATATACAAAATACACATAAAATAAAGCAAATTTCTATAAAAATATATGTACAAAAACGCATATCTAATAAATTAAATTTGTATGAAAATAAATAAACAAAATACACATAAAATAAGGCAAATTTATAATAAAAAAAGTACAAAATACACTTAAAATAATGTAAATTTGTATATAAACAACAACACAAATGTACACAAAATGAAGTAAAATTGTATAAAAAATATATATGCAAAACACATATTAAATAATGTAAATGCGTATAAAAATATGTATAGAAAATACACATGAAATAATCTAAATTCGTATCGAAATAAATGAACAAAATACCGATAAAATAATGTAATTTTGAATGTAAATATATATAGAAAATACACATAAAATTACGTATATACAAATAAATAGAACACATAAAATAATTTGAATTTGAATGAAAATAGATATAAAAATAAACATAAAATAAGGCAAATTTGTAATGAAATATATATACAAAATACAGATAAAATAATGTATATTTGTTTCAAAATATATATACGAATACACATAAAATAACGTAGATTTCTATAGAAATATATAAACAAAATACACATGAAATGATGTAAATACATATAAAAATATATATACAAAATACACATTAAATAATGTAAATTCGTGTCAAAATAAATAAAGAAAATATCAATAAAAGAAAGTATTTTTGTATGAAAATACATATACAAAATACACATAAAATAACGTAAATTTGTATAAAACTATATACAAAAATACACAAAAATAATTTAAATATGTATGAAAATAAATATACAAAATACACATAAAATTAGGTAAATTTGTATTGAAATACATATACAAAAAACACATAAAATAATGTAAATTTGAATGAAAATATATAAACAAATACACTTAAATTAACGTAAATTTGTATAAAATATATATACAAAATACTCATTAAGTAATGTAAATATGTATAAAAAAAATATATACAAAACACAAATAGAATAATGTAAAATCGTATCAAAATAAATACACAGAATGTTAATAAAATAATGTAAATTTGTATGAAAATTAAGATGCAAAATACCCATAAAATAACGCTTTTTTTTTAAATATATTACCAAAATACACATAAAATATTTGAGTTTGTATTAAAATAAATATATAAAATGAACATACAATAAGGTAAATTTGTATTGAAATAGATATGCAAAATACATATAAAACAATACAAATTTGTTTCAAAATATATATACGAATACACATAAAATAACGTAGATTTCTATAAAAATATATATACACAATACACATAAAATGAAGGAAATACATATAAAAAAATGTATACAAAATACACATAAAATAATGTAAATTCGTATCAAAATAAATCAACAAAATACTAATAAAAGAATGTAATTTGTATATATATATATATATATATATAAATATATATATATATATATATATATATATATATATATATATATATATATATATATATATATAAATATACAAAATACACATAAAATAACGTAAATTTATATAAAACTATATACAAAAATACACATAAGTAAAAAAATATGTATGAAAATAGATATACAAAATACACACAAAATAAGCTAAATTTGAATTGAAATATAAATACAAAATTCATATAATAATGTAAATTTGTATCAAAATATTTATACAAATACACATATAATAACGTAAATTTGTATAGAAATATATAAACAAAATACACATTAAATAATGTAAATACATATTAAAAAAATATGTACAAAATACACATATAATCATGTAATTCGTATCAAATAAATCAACAAAATACCAATGAATTAATGTAAATTTGTATGAGAAAACATCTACGAAATACACAAAAAATAACGCAAATTTCTATAAAAGTATATGTACAAAAATGCACATAAAATAAAGTAAATTTGCATAAAAATATATATACAAAACACACATTAAATAATGTAAATGCTTATAAAAATATGTATACAAAATACCTATGAAATAGTTTAAATTCGTATCGATTTAAATTAACAAAATACCAATAAAATAATGTAATTTTGGATGAAATTGTATATAGAAAATACACATAAAATAATAATGTAAATTTGTATCAAAATATATGCGAATGCACACTATAAAATAACGTAAATTTTTATGAAAATATATATACAAAATACACATAAAATAATGTAAATACGTAGAAAAAAATAAATAAAATACACATAAAATAATGTAAATTCGTATCAAAATAAATCAATAAAATTCCACTACAAGAATGTATATTTGTAGGAAAATATATATACAAAATACAAATAAAATAACTAAAATTTGTATTAAAATATATACAAAAATACACAAAAATAGTTTAAATTTGTTTGAGAATAGATATGCAAAATACATATAAAATTAGGCAAATTTGTATTGAAATACATATACAAAATACACATTAAATAATGTAAATTCGCTTCAAAATAAACAAAATATGAATAAAAGAATGTGTATTTGTATGAAAATAGATATACAAAATTCACATAAAATAACCTAAATTTGTATAAATCTAAATACATAAATACACAAAAATTATTTTAATTTGTATGAAAATAAATATACAAAATACAAATAAAATTAGGTAAATTTGTATTTAAATACATATACAAAATACACTTAGAAAAATGTAAATTTGAATGAAAATATATAAACAAATACACTTAAAATGGTGTAAATTTGTATAAAATATATATACAAAATACACATTAAATAATGTAAATATGTATAAAAAAAATATATACAAAACACAAAGAGAATAATGTAAAATCGTTTATAAATAAATACACAGAATATTAATAAAATAATGTAAATTTTTATGAAAATTAAGATGCAAAATACCCATAAAATAACGCCTTTTTTATAAAAATATATATAACAAAATACATATAAAATATTTGAATTTGTATTAAAATAAATAAACAAAATGCACATACAATAAGGTAAATTTGTATTGAAATAGATATACAAAATACATATAAAACAATGTAAATTTGTTTCAAAATATATATACGAATACACATAAAATAACGTAGATTTCTATAAAAATATATTTACAAAATACACATAAAAATTAGGTAAATAGGTATAAAAAATGTATACAAAATACACATAAAATAATGTAAATTCGAAACAAAATAAATAGAAAAAATAATAATAAAAGAATGTGTATTTGTATAAATATAAATATACAAAATACACATACAAAATAAACATAAAATAAGGTAAATTTGTAATGAAATATATGTACAAAATATAAATAAAATAATGTAAATTTATATGAAAATATAAATACAAATACACATAAAATACCATAAATTTGTATAAAAATATATATTCAAAATAAATATTAAATAGTGTAAATGAGTATAAAAATATTTATACAAAGTACATATAAAATAATGTAAATTCGTATCAATATAAATCAACAAAATACCAATAAAATAATATATATTTGAATGAAAATAAATTTACAAAATACACATAACATAACTAAAATTTGTATTAAAATATATACAAAAACACATAAAAATAATTTGAATTTGTATGAAAATAGATATACAAAATACACATAAAACTAGGTAAATTTCTTTTGAAATATATATACAAAATACCCATAAAATATTGTAAATTTGTGTCAAAATATATAAACAAATACACATAAAATAACGTAAATTTGTATGAAAAATATATACAAAATACACATTGAATAATGTCAAATCGTATCAAAATGAATGAGCAGAATATCAATAGAATAATGTAAATTTGTATTGAAAAAATATGCAAAATACACATAAAAGTGTAAATTTGTTTCAAAATCTTTATACGAATACAAATAAAATAACGTACATTTCCATAGAAATATATATAAAAAATACACATGAAATGATGTATATACGTATAAAAATATATATACAAAATACACATTAAATAATTTAAACTCGCTTCAAGATAAATAAACAAAATATCAATAAAAGAATGTGTATTTGTATGAAAATAGATATATAAAATACACATAAAATAACCTAAATTTGTATAAAACAATATACAAAAATACACAAAAATAATTTAAATTTGTATGAAAAGAAATATACAAAATACACATAAAATAATGTAAATTTGAATGAAAATATATAAACATATACACTTAAAATAACGTAGATTTGTAGCAAATATATATACAAAATACACATTAAATAATGTAAATATGTATAAAAAAATATATACAAAACACAAATAGAATAATGTAAAATCGTATCAAAAATAAATACACAGAATATTAATAAAATAAAGTAAATTTGTATGAAAATAAAGAGGCAAAATACCCATAAAATAACGCATTTTTTTATAAAAATATATATACCAAAATACACATAAAATATTAAAATTTGTACTAAAATAAATATAAAAAATGCACTTACATTAAGGTAAATTTGTATTGAAATAGATATGCAAAATACATATAAAACAATGTAAATTTGTTTCAAAATATATATACGAATACACATAAAATAACGTAGATTTCTATAAAAATATACACAAAATACACATAAAATGAGGTAAATACGTATAAAAAAATGAATACAAAATACACATAAAATAATGTAAAATCGTATCAAAATAAATAAACAAAATACCAATAAAAGAATGTGTATTTGTATAAATATAAATATAAAAAATACACATAAAATAACGTAAATTTGTATAAAACTATATACAAAAATACACAGAAGTAATTAAATTTGTATGAAAATAGATATACAAAATGCAAATAAAATAAGCTAAATTTGAACTAAAATGTATATACAAAATACATAAAATAATGTGAATTTGTATCAAAATATTTATACAAATACATATAATAACGTAGATTTGTTTAAAAATATATAAACAAAATACATATTAAGTAATGTAAATACGTATAAAAAATATGTACAAAATACACATATAATCATGTAATTTGTATAAAAATAAATAAACAAAATAGCAATAAAATAATGTAAATTTGTGTGAGAAAACATATACAGATACACATAAAATAACGCAAATTTCTAAAAAAATATATCTACAAAAATGCACATAAAATAAAGTAAATTTGCATAAAAATATATATACAAAACACACATTAAATAATGTAAATGCGTACATAAAATAACCAAAATTTGTATAAAACTAATACAAAAATAAACAAAAATAATTTAAATTTGTATGAAAAGAAATATACAAACTACACATAAAATTAGGTAAATTTGTATTGAAAAACATATACAAAATACACATGAAATAATGTGGATTTGAATGAAATATATAAACATATACACTTAAAATAATGTAAATGTGTATCAAATATATATACAAAATACACATTAAATAATGTAAATATGTATAAAAAAAATATACAAAACACAAATAGAATAATGTAAAATCGTATCAAAAATAAATACACAGAATATTAATAAAATAATGTAAATTTGTATGAAAATAAAGATGCAAAAAAATATGTTTTTTATAAAAATATATATACCAAAATACACATGAAATATAATTTTTTTTTAAATAATTATAAAAAATGCACCTACAATAAGGTAAATTTGTATTAAAATAGATATGCAAAATACATGTAAAACAATGTAAATTTGTTTCAAAATATATATACGAATACACATAAAATAACGTAGATTTCTTTAAATTTATATACAAAATACACATAAAATGAAGTAAATACGTATAAAAAAATGTATTCAATATACACATTAAATAATGTAAAATCGTATCAAAATAAAAAAAACAAAATACCAATAAAAGAATGTGTATTTGTATAAAAATAAATATACAAAATACACATAAAATAACGTAAATTTGAATAAAACTATATACAAAAATACACAAAAGTAATTAAATTTAAATGAAAATAGATATACAAAATACAGATAAACTAAGCTAAATTTGAATTGAAATGGGTATGCAAAATACATAATATAATGTAAATTTGTATCAAAATATTCATACAAATACATATAATAACGTAGATTTGTTTAAAAATATATAAACAAAATACATATTAAGTAACGTAAATACGTATAAAAAATATGTACAAAATACATATATAATCATGTTATTCGTATCAAAATAAATAAACAAAATAGCAATAAAATAATGTAAATTTGTATTAGAAAACACATACAAATACACATTAAATAACGCAAATTTCTATAAAAATATATGTACAAAAATGCACATAAAATAAAGTAAATTTGCATAAAAAATATGTATACAAAACACACATTAAATAATGTAAATGCGTACATAAATTAACCTAAATTTGTATAAAACTATATACAAAAATACACAAAAATAATTTAAATTTGTGTGAAAACAAATATACAAAATATACATAAAATTAGGTAAATTTGTATTGAAATACATATACAAAATACACATAAAATAATGTAAATTTTAATGAAAATATATAAACAAATACACTTAAAATAACGTAAATTTGTATAAAATATATATGCAAGATACACATTAAATAATGTAAATATGTATAAAAAAATATATACAAAAAACAAATAGAATAATGTAAAATTGTATCAAAATAAATACTCAGAATATCAATAAGATAATGTAAATTTGTAAGAAAATAAAGATGCAAAATTCCCATAAAATAGCGCATTTTTTATAAAAAATATATTTACCAAAATACACATAAAATATTTAAATTTATATTGAAATATATATACAAAATGCATATACAGTAAGGTAAATTTGTATTGAAAGAGATATTCAAAAATACATATAAAACAATGTAATTTTTTTTCAAAAGATATATACGAATACACATAAAATAACGTAGATTTCTATAGAAATATATATATATATATATATATATATATATATATATATATATATATATATATATATATATATATATATATATATATATATATATATATATATATATATATATATATATATATATATATATATAATACTTATGAAATTATGTAAATACGTATAAAAATATATATACAAAATATATATTCAATAATGTAAATTCGTTTCAAAATAAATAAACAAAATATCATGAAAAGAATGTGTATTTGTATGAAAATAGATAATAGATAATAAATTTCTATAAAATATATATGCAAGATACACATTAAATAATGTAAATATGTATTAAAAAGTATATACAAAAAACAAATAGAATAATGTAAAATCATATCAAACTAAATACACCGAATATTAATAAAATAATGTAAATTTCTATGAAAATAAAGATGCAAAAATCCTAAAAAATAGCGCATTTCTTATGAAAATATATATAGCAAAATACACATAAAATATTTAAATTTGTATTGAAATAAATATACAAAATGCATATACAATAAGGTAAATTTGTATTGAAAGAAATATGGAAAAATACATATAAAACTATGTAAATTTGTTTCAAAATATATATAGGAATACACATAAAATAACGTAGTTTTCTATAAAAATATATATACAAAATACACATAAAATTAAGTAAATACGTATAAAAAAAAATTATAGAAAATACACATAAAATAATGTAAACTCGAATCAAAATAAAAAAACAAAATACCAATAAAAGAATGTGTATTTGAATAAATATAAATATTAAAAATACACATACAAAATAAACATAAAATAAGGTAAATTTGTAATGAAATATATGTACAAAATACACATAAAATAATGTAAATTTATATGAAAATATATATACAAATACACAAAATTCCATGAATTTGTAGAACAATATATTTTCAAAATAAATATTAAATAATGTAAATGCGTATAAAAATATATAAAGTACATATAAAATAATGTAAATTCGTATCAATTTAAATCAACAAAACACCAATAAAATAATATATATTTGAATGATAATAAATTTACAAAATACACATAACATAACTAAAATTTCTATTAAAATATATACAAAAATACATAGAAATAATTTGAGTTTGTATAAAAATAGATATACAAAATACACATAAAACTAGGAAAATTTCTTTTGAAATATATCTACAAAATACCCATAAAATATTGTAAATTTGTAAAAATATATAAACAAATACATATAAAATAACGTAAATTTGTATGAAAAATATATACAAAATACACATAGAATAAGTCAAATCGTATTAAAAAGAATGAGCAGAATATCAATAAAATAATGTAAATTTGTATGAAAATAAAGATGCAAAATACCCATAAAATAAAGCTTATTTTTATAAAAATACTTATACGATAATACACATCGAATAAATGAATTTGTATTAAAATTAATATACAAAATGCATATACAATAAGGTAAATTTGTATTGAAAAAATATGCAAAATACACATAAAAGTGTAAATTTGTTTCAAAATCTATATACGAATATTATAATGTAACGTAGATTTCTATAGAAATATATATGCAAAATACACATCAAATGATGTAAGTACGTATAAATATATATATAAAAAATACACATTAAATAATGTAAATTCGCGTCAAAATAAATAAACAAAATATCAATAAAAGAATGTGTATTTGTATGAAAATAGATATACAAAATACTCATAAAATAACCTAAATTTGTATAAAACTATATACAAAAATACACAAAAATAATTTAAATTTGTATGAAAATAAATATACAAAATACACATAAAATTAGGTAAATTTGTATTGAAATACATAATCAAAATACACATAAAGTAATATAAATTTGAATGAAAATATATAAACATATACACTTAAAATAACGTAAATTTGTATCAAATATATATACAAAATACACATTAAATAATGTAAATATGTATAAAAAATATATACAAAACACAAATAGAATAATGTAAAATCGGATCAAAATAAATGAACAGAATATCAATAAAATAATGTAAATTTCTATGAAAATAAAGATGCAAAATACCCATAAAATAACGCATATTTGTATAAAAATATATATATAAAAATACACATAAAATAATTAAATTTGTATTAAAAAAATATACAAAATGCACATACAATAAGGTAAATTTGTATTGAAATAGATATGCAAAATACACATCAAATAATGTAAATTTGTTTTAAAATATATATACGACAAATAAAATGACGTAAATTTCTTTGAAAATATATATAAAAAATACACATAAAACGATGTAAATACGTATAAAAATATATGTACAAAATACACGTAAAATAAGGTAAATTCGTATCAAATTCAATCAACTAAATTTCAATAAAAGAATGTATATAAATAGGAAAATCAATATACAAAATAATATATAAGAAACCTAAAATTTGTATTAAAATACATACAAAAAAACACAAAAATAATTTCAATTTGTATGAAAATAGATATACAAAATACACATGAAATTAGGCAAATTTGTATTGAAATACATATGCAAAATACATATAAAATAATGTAAATTTGTATGAAAATATATAAACAAATACACATAAAATAACGTAAATTTGGATGAAATATATATACAAAATATACATTAAATAATTTAAATATGTATAAAAATATATATACAAAATACACATATAATAATGTAAAATCGTATCAAAATAAATAAACAGAATATCAATAAAATAATGTAAATTTAAATGGAAATAAAAATGCAAAATATACATATAATAACGCATATTTGTAAAAAAATATTTATACAAAAATACATATAAAATAATTAAACTTGTATTAAAATAAATATACAAAATACACATCAATAATGTAAATTTGTATCAAAATATATATACGAATACTCATAAAATAGAGTAAATTTCTATGAAAATATTCAAACAAAGTACATATAAAATGATATAAACAAGTATAAAAATATATATACCAAATATACCTCAAATAATGTAAATTCTTATCAAAATAAATAAACAAAACTCCGATAAAAGAACGTATATTTGTAGGAAAATAAATTTTCAAAATACACATATAATAACCAAAATTTATATAAAAATATATACAAAAATACAGAAAAATAATTTCAATTTGTATAAAAATAGATATACAAATTACACATATAATTAGTTAAATTTTTATTTATATACATGTTCAAAATACACATAAAATAATGTAAATTTGAATGAAATGAAAAACAAATACACATAAAGTAACGTACATTTGTATAAAATATATATACAAAATACACATAGAATAATGTAAAATCGAATCAAAATAAATACACAGAATATCAATAAAATAAAGTAAATTCTTATGAAAATAAAGATGCAAAATACCCATAAAATAAAGCATATTTTTATAAAAAGACATATACAAAAATACACATAGAATAATTAAATTTGTATTAAAATTAATATACAAAATGCATATACAATAAGGTAAATTTGTATTGAAAAAATATGCAAAATACACATAAAAGTGTAAATTTTTTCAAAATCTATATACGAATTCACATAAAATAACGTACATTTCTATAGAAATATATATACAAAATACACATGAAATGATGTAAATACGTATAAAAATATATATACAAAATGCACATTAAATAATGTAAATTCGCGTCAAAATAAATAAACAAAATATCAATAAAAGAATGTGTATTTGTATAAAAATAGATAAACAAAAAACACATAAAATAACCTAAATTTGTATAAAACTATATACAAAAATACACAAAAATAATTTAAATTTGTATGAAAATAAATATACAAAATACACATAAAAGTAGGTAAATTTGTATTGAAATACATATACAAAATATACCTAAAATAATGTAAATTTGTATGAAAATATTTAAACAAATAGACATAAAGTAACGTATGTTTGTATAAAATATATATAGAAAATGAACATTAAAAAATGTAAATATGTAAAATAAAATATATACAAAATACACATAGAAGAATGTAAAATCGTATCAAAATAAATTCACAGAGTATCAATCAAATAATGTAAATTTGTATGAAAATAAAGATGCAAAAAAAAAACATAAAAAAATATTTTTATAAAAGTTTATATACAAAAATACACATCAAATAATTAAATTTGTACTAAAATAAATATACAAAAAGCACATACAATATGATAAATTTGTTTTGAAATAGATATGCAAAACACACATCAAACAATGTAAATTTGTTTAAAAATATATATACGAATACACATGAAAAAACGTAAAATTCTATAAAAATACAAATAAAAAATACACATAAAATGATGTAAATACGTATAAAAATAGATATACAAAATACACATAAAATAATGTAAATTCGTATCAAAATAAATAAACAAAATACCAATAGAAGAATGTGAATTTGTATGAAAATAAATATACAAAATAAACATAAAATAACGTAAATTTGTATAAAACTATATACAAAAATACAGAAAAGTAATTAAATTTGTGTGAAAATAGATATACAAAATACACATAAAATATGCTAAATTTGAATTGAAATATATATACAAAATACATAATATAATGAAAATTTTTATCAAAATATTTCTACAAATGCACATATAATAACGTAAATTTGTTTAAAAATATATAAACAAAATACACATTAAATAATGTAAATACGTATGAAAAATATGTACAAAATACACATATAATCATGTAATTCGTATCAAAATAAATAAACAAAATACCAATAGAATAATGTAAATTTGTTTGAGAAAACATATACAAAATACACATAAAATAACGCAAATTTCTATAAAAATATATGTACATAAATGCACATAAAAAAAGTAAATTTGCATAAAAATATATATACAAAACACACATTAGATAATGTAAATGAGTATAAAAATAAGTATACAAAATACCTATGAAATAATCTAAATTCGTATCGAGTTAAATTAAGAAAATACCAATATAATAATGTAATTTTGGATGAAAATATATATAGAAACTACACATAAAATAACCTAAATACAAATACAAATATACACATTAAATAATTTAAAATTGAATGAAATAAATATACAAAATAAACATAAAATAAGGTAAATTTTAAATGAAATATATGTAAAAATACACATAAAATAATATAAATTTATCTGAACATATATACACAAATACACATAAAATAACATTAATTTGTATAATTTTGTATCAAAATATATACGAGTACACACAATAAAATAACGTAGTTTTTTATGAAAATATATATACAAAGTACACATAAAATAATGTAAATACGTTGAAAAATATATATACAAAACACCCATAAAATAAAGTAAATATGTAAATAAAATATATACAAAATAAACCTAGAATAATGTAAAATTGTATCAATATAAATATACAGAATATCAATAAAGTAATGTAAAAATTTATGAAAATAAAGATGCAAAATACCCATAAAATTACTCATAATAAAAAAAATATATATATATACATAAATACACATAAAATAATTAAATTTGTTTTAAAATAAATATACAAAATACACATACAATAAGGCAATTTTTTATTGAAATAGATATGCTAAATACACATAAAATAATATACATTTGTATCAAAACATATACGAATACACAAAATAAAATAACTTAAATTTTTATGAAAATATATATAAAAAATACACATAAAATAATGTAAATACGTAGAAAACTATATATTTAAAATACACATAAAATAAAGTAAATTCTTATCAAAATGAATAAACAAAATTCCAATAAAAGAATGTATATTTGTAGGAAAATATAAATACAAAATACAAATAAAATAACTAAAATTTGTATAAAAATATATACAAAAATGCACAAAAAAAATTATATTTGTTTGAAAATAGATATGCAAACTACACATAAAATTAGGCAAATTTGAATTGAAATACATATACAAAATACACATTAAATAATGTAATATTGTATGAAAATATATAAACAAATACACTTAAAATAACGTAAATTTGCATAAAATATATTTACAAAATATACATTAGATAATGTAAATATGTATAAAAATATATATACAAAATACACTTAGAATAATGTAAAATCGTTTCAAAATAAATAAACGAAATATCAATAAAATAACGTAAATATGCATGAAAATAAAGAAGCAAAATACCCATAATATAATAACGCATATTTGTGTATAAATACACATACAAAAAAACACTTAAAATAGTTGAATTTGTATAAAAATAAATATACAAAATGCACATACAATAAAGTAAATTTGTATTGAAATAGATATGCAAAATTCACATCAATAATGTAAATTTGTATCAAAATATATATACGAATTCACATAAAATAGAGTAAATTTCTATGAAAATATACATACAAAATACAGATAAATGATGTAAATAAGTATAAAAATATATATACCAAATACATCTAAAATAATGTAAATTCGTATCAAAATAAATAAACAAAATTCAGATAAAAGAACGTATATTTGTAGGAAAATAAATATACAAAATACACATAAAATAGCGAAAATTTGTATAATTATATACACAATAATACAAATAAATAGTTTCAATTTGTATGAAAATAGATATACAAAATACACATATAATTAGTAAAATTTTTATTTAAATACATGTACAAAATACACATAAAATAATATAAATTTGTATGAAATGAAAACAAATACACATAAAATAACGTACATTTTTATAAAATATATATACAAAATACCGATAGAATAATGTAAAATCGTATCAAAATAAATACACAGAATATCAATAAAATAATGTAAATTTGTATGAAAATAAAGATGCAAAATACCCATAAAATAAAGCATATTTTTATAAAAAGACATATACAAAAATACACATAGAATAATTAAATTTGTATTAAAATTAATATACAAAATGAACATACAATAAGATAAATTTGTATTGTAAAAATATGCAAAATACACACAAAACAGTGTAAATTTGTTTCAAAATATATATACGAATACAAATAAAATAACGTAGATTTCTATAGAAATATATATACAAAATACACATGAAATGATATAAATACGTATAAATATATATATACAAAATACACATTAAATAATGTAAATTCGCATCCAAATAAATAAACAAAATATCAATAAAAGAATGAGTATTTGTATGAAAATAGATATACAAAATACACATAAAATAACCTAAATTTGTATAAAACTATATACAAAAATACACAAAAATAATTTAAATTTTTATGAAAATAAATATACAAAATACACATAAAATTAGGTAAATTTGTATTGAAATACATATACAAAATACACTTAAAATAATGTAAATTTGAATGAAAATATATAAACAAATACACTTAAAATAACGTAAATCTGTATAAAATGTATATACAAAATACACATTAAATAATGTAAATATATATAAAAAAAAATATATACAAAACACAAATAGAATAATGTAAAATCGGATCAAAATAAATACACAGTAAATTAATAAAATAATGTAAATTTGTATGAAAATTAAGATGCAAAATACCCATAAAATAACGCATTTTTTTATTAAAACATATTCCCAAAACACACATAAAATATTTGAATTTGTATTAAAATAAATATACAAAATGCACATACAATAAGGAGAATTTGTATTGAAATAGATATGCAAAATACATATAAAACAATGTAAATTTGTTTCAAAATATATATACGAATACACATAAAATAACGTAGATTTCTAAAAAATATATATACAAAATACACATAAATGAAGAAAATACGTATAAAAAATATATATACAAAATACACATAAAAAATGTAAATTCGTATCTAAATAAATAAACAAAATACCAGTAAAAAATGTGTATTTGTATACATATAAATATACAAAATACACATAAAATAACATAAATTTATATAAAACAATATACAAAAATACACAAAAGTAGTTAAATTTGTATGAAAATAGATATACAAAATACACATAAAAAAAGCTAAATTTGAATTAAAATATTTATACAAAATACATGAAATAATGTAAATTTGTATCAAAATATTTATACAAATACACATATAATAACGTAAATTTGTATAAAAATATATAAACAAAATACACATTAAATAATGTAAATACGTATAAAAAATATGTACAAAATACGTATATAATCATGTAGTTCGTATCAAAATAAATAAAAAAATACCAATAAATTAATGTAAATTTGTATGAGAAAACCTATACAAAATACACATAAAATAACGCAAATTTCTATAAAAATATATGTACAAAAATGCACATAAAATAAAGTAAATTTGCATAAAAATATATATACAAAACACATTAAATAATGTAAATGCGTATAAAAATATGTATATAAAATACCTATGAAATAATCTAAATTCGTATCGAAATAAATTATCAAAATACCAATAAAATAATGTAATTTTGGATGAAAATATATATAGAAAATACACATAAAATAACCTAAATATAAAATTATACAAATATACACAAAAATAATTTAATACTGAATGAAATAAATATACAAAATAAATATAAAATAAAGTAAATTTGTAATGAAATATATACAAAAATACACATAAAATAATATAAATTTGTACGATAATATATATACAAATACACATAAAATAACATGAATTTGTATAAAATTTGTATCAAAATATATAGGAATACACACAATAAAATAATGTGTATATATTTATTTGTATTTACGTTATTTTATGTGTATTTTCTACATATTTTTTATTCAAAATTACATTATTTTATCGGTATTTTGTTCATTTATTTCGATACGAGTTTAGATTATTTCATGTGTATTTTTTATCCATATTTTTATACGCATTTACATTATTTAATGTGAGTTTTGTATATATATTTTTTATACAATTTTACTTCATTTTATGTGCATATGTGTTGTTTTTTATACAAATTTCTATTATTTTAATTGTATTCTGTACTTTTTTTCCTCCAAATTTGCCTTATTATATGTGTATTTTGATTATTTATTTTCATACAAATTTATATTATTTTGTGCATTTTTGTATATATATTTTTATATAAATTTACATTATTATATGTGTATTTTGTATATATTTTGTGTACGTATTTTCATTATTTAATGTGTATTTTGTTTAAATATTTTAAAACAAATTTACGTTATTTTATGCGTATTTGTTTAAATATTTTGATACAAATTTACATTATTTTATGTAATTTGTATATATATTTCAATACAAATTTAGTTTATTTTATGTACATTTTGTATATCTATTTTCATACAAATTTAAATTACTTTTGTGTATTTAGTATTTAGTTTTATACAAATTTACGTTATTTCTTGTGTATTTTGTTTATTTATTATCAAACAAATTCACATTCTTCTATTGGTATTTTGTTTATTTATTTTGGTACGAATTTAAATCATTTTATGTGTATTTTTTATATATATTTTTATAGAAATTTACGTTTTTTATATGTATTCGTGTATATATATTTTGAAACAAATTTACATTGTTTTATGTGTGTTTTGCATATCTATTTCAATACAAATTTACCATATTGTATGTGCATTTTTTATATTTATTTTAATACAAATTTAATTATTTGATGTGTGTTTTTGCATACATATTTTTATAAAAATATGCTTTGTTTATGGGTATTTTGCATCTTTATTTGCATACAAATTTACATTATTTTATTGATATTCTGTGTATTTATTTTGATACGATTTTTCATTATTCTATGTGTATTTTGTATATATTTTATTTTACATATTTACATTATTTAATGTGCATTTTCAATATATATTTTATACAAATATGTTGTAAAAATGTATGAAAATAAAGATGCAAAATACTCATAAAATAACTCATATTTAAAAAATATATATATTTTCAAAAATACACAAAAAATAATTAAATTTGTATTAAAATAAATATACAAAATACACACAAAATAAGGTAAATTTTTATTGAAATAGAGATGCTAAATACACATAAAATAATGTAAATTTGTATCAAAATATATACGAATACACACAATAAAATAACATAAATTTTTATGAAAATATATATACAAAATACACATAAAATAATGCTAATACGTAGAGTTTTTTTTATACAAAATACACATAAAATAATGTAAATTCGTATAAAAATGAATAAACAAA